>NW_027397065.1:91616-123726 GCF_003265705.2 Callorhinus ursinus
TGGGTTAACCTGGTGATGGGTACTAAAGAGGGCATGTACTGAATGGAGCACTGGGTGTTATACGCAAACAATGAATCATGGAACATTACATCAAAAAAATTAATTTAAAAAAAAGAACTACCATAATTAGTACTACAGTGGAGACTAGGATATGATGACAAATTGAGCAGTTGTTCGTACTGAGGTATGTTAAGTTGTTCATAGCAATATAATATATAGCTATAAAATATATAGATATATTTTATAACATATATAAGAAGCATTTTATAGCTATGCATATGTATACATACTGTATTATATATATATAATATATATATAAACAAACAAAAAAAAGCCACCAGAAAAACGAATTTTAACTAAAGGGGTTTTGTGGTGTTAAAGGGCTTCCAGAAAAGGATAGAAGGAAGGATGGATGGATGGATGGATGACAAACGGACAGACGGATGAATGAAGTATTTTTTAGAAAGACCAGTATAGAGGCTAGATCATAGAAGAGAGGCTGGTTGTAGGTACATCAGTTAGAATCAAGCCAGGTGAAGTGGTAAAAGACTGGTTTTTTGTCTTAAGAATGAGAAGAGTTTGCCCTTTTGATTGCCTACTGCTGTTCACTTCACTTTTGGTCATGTGAGCATCAGAGAGTAATAAAAAATTACCCAAGTTAGCAGGTACTGGATTCTCCACGCTTCTTTCCTGGTCTCCTTCCACCCACCTCCTCACCTGTTCTTTATGTTCCTGGAGTTTTATTTGGAGGCAAAGGGATTGTTAGTGCTTTTTTTGTTGTTTTTTTAAATTTTATGTTTTGTTAATCACCATACATTACATCATTAGTTGTTGATGTAGTGTTCCGTGATTCATTGTTTGCGTATAACACCCAGTGCTCCATGCAGTACGTGCCCTCTTAACACCCATCACCAGGCTAACCCATCCCCCCACCCCCCTCCCCTCTAGAACCCTCAGTTTGTTTCTCAGAGTCCATAGTCTCTCATGGGTCGTCTCGTCTCTCCCTCCAATTCCGCCTCCTTCATTTTTCCCTTCGTACTATCTTCTTCTTTTTTTTTTTTTTTTAAACATATAATGTATTATTTGTTTCAGAGGTACAGGTCTGTTATTCAACAGTCAGACACAATTCACAGCGCTCACCATAGCACATACCCTCCCCAATGTCTATCACCCAGCCACCCCATCCCTCCCACCTCCCACCACTCCAGCAACCCTCAGTTTGTTTTCTGAGATTAACAATTCCTCATATCATGAGATCATATGATACATGTCTTTCTCTAGTTGACTTATTTCGTTCAGCATAATACCCTCCAGTTCCATCCATGTCGTTGCAAATGGCAAGATTTCATTCCTTTTGATGGCTGCATAATATTCCATTGTGTATATATACCACATCTTCCTTATCCATTCATCTGTCGATGGACATCTTGGTTCTTTCCATAGTTTGGCTGTTGTGGACATTGTTGCTATAAACATTGGGGTGCACATACCCCTTCGGATCACTACATTTGTATCTTCGGGGTAAATACCCAGTAGTGCAAGTGCAATTGCAATTGTCATTTGCAAATATCTTCTCCCATTCTGTCGGTTGTCTTTTGGCTTTGTTGACTGTTTCTTTTGCTGTGCAAAAGCTTTTCTCTGATGAAGCCCCAGTAGTTCATTTTTGCCCTTGCTTCCCTTGCCTCTGGCGATGTTTAGGAAGAAGTTGCTGCAGCTGAGGTTGAAGAGGTTGCTGCCTGTGTTCTCCTCTAGGATTTTTTTTCCCTGAATCATGTTTATTTTACCCCAGTTTAGACACTTAAAATTGCCACTGTCATCCTAGTGGTATTTTTTTTTAAATTTTATTATGTTATGTTAATCACCATACATTACATCATTAGTTTTTGATGTAGTGTTCCATGATTCCTTGTTTGCGTATAATACCCAGTGCTTCATTCAATACGTGCCCTCTTTATTTTTTATTATTTTTTATTATGTTATGTTAATCACCATACATTACATCATTAGTTTTTAATGTAGTGTTCCATGATTCATTGTTTGCGCATAACACCCAGTGTTCCGTGCAGAATGTGCCCTCCTTAATACCCACCATCAGGCCAACCCATCCCCCCACCCCCTCCCCTCTAGAACCCTAAGTTTGTTTTTCAGAGTCCATAGTCTCTCATGGGTCGTCTCCCCCTCCGATTCCCCCGCTTCATTTCCCCTCCTGCTATCATCTTCTATTTTTTTTTAACATATAATGTATTATTGCTTTCAGAGGTACAGGTCTGTGATTCAACAGTCTTACACAATTCACAGCTCTCACCATAGTACATACCCTCCCTCCCTGCCTATCACCCAGCCACCCCATCCCTCCCACCCCCCACCACTCCAGCAACCCTCAGTTTGTTTTCTGAGATTAAGAATTCCTCATATCAGTGAGATCATATGATACATGTCTTTTTCTGATGGACTTATTTCGCTCAGCATAATACCCTCCAGTTCCATCCATATGGTTGCAAATGGCAAGATTTCATTCCTTTTGACAGCTGCATAATATTCCAGTGTGTGTGTGTGTGTGTGTGTGTGTGTGTGTGTGTGTGTGTGTGTACCACGTCTTCTTTATCCATTCATCTGTTGATGGACATCTTGGCTCTTTACACAATTTGGCTATTGTGGACATTGCTGCTATAAACATTGGGGTGCATGTACCCCTTCAGATCACTACATTTGTATCTTTGGGGTGAATACCCAGGAGTGCAATTGCTGGATCATAGGGTAGCTCTATTTTCAACTTTTTGAGGAACCTCCATACTGTTTTCCAGAGTGGCTGCACCAGCTTGCATTCCCACCAACAGTGTAGGAGGGTTCCACTTTCTCCGCATCTCTGCCAACATCTGTCGTTTCCTGACTTGTTAATTTTAGCCATTCTGACTGGTGTGAGGTGATATCTCACTGAGGTTTTGATCTGGATTTCCCTGATGCCAAGTGATGCTGAGCACTTTTTCATGTGTCTGTTGGCCATTTGGATGTCTTCTTTGGAAAAATGTCTGTTCATGTCTTCTGCCCATTTCTTGATTGGATCATTTGTTCTTTGGGTGTTGAGTTTAACAAGTTCTTTATAAATTTTGGATGCTAGCCTTTTATCTGATATGTCATTTGCAGATATCTTCTCCCATTCTTTAGGTTGTCTTTCGGTTTTGTGGACTGTTTCTTTTGCTGTGCAAAAGCTTTTTATCTTGATGAAGTCCCAATAGTTCATTTTTGCCCTTGCTTCCCTTGCCTCTGGTAATGTTTCTAGGAAGAAGTTGCTGCGGCTTAGGTCGAAGAGGTTGCTGCCTGTGTTCTCCTTTAGGATTTTGATGGCCTCCTGTCTCGCATTTAGGTCTTTCAACCATTTTGAGTCTATTTTTGTGTGCAGTATAAGGATATTGTCCAAATTTCATTCTTCTGCATGTGGCTGTTCAATTTTCCCAACACCATTTGTTGAAGAGACTGTCTTTTTTCCATTGGATATTCTTTCCTGCTTTGTCAAAGATTAGTTGACCATAGAGTTGAGGGTCCATTTCTGGGCTCTCTATTCTCTTCCATTGATCTATGTGTCTTTGTGTGTGTTGTAAGGAAATGGTCCAGTTTCATTCTTCTGCATGTGGCTGTCCAATTTTCTCAACACCATTTGTTGAAGAGACTATCTTTTTTCCATTGGACATTCTTTCCTGCTTTGTCGAAGATTAGTTGACCATAGAGTTGAGGGTCCATTTCTGGGCTCTCTGTTCTGTTCCATTGATCTATGTGTCTGTTTTTGTGCCAGTACCATACTGTCTTGATGATGACAGCTTTGTAATAGAGCTTGAAGTCCAGAGTTGTGATGCCACCAGCTTTGCTTTTCTTTTTCAACATTCCTCTGGCTATTCAGGGTCTTTTCTGGTTCCATACAAATTTTAGGATTATTTGTTCCATTTCTTTGAAGAAAGTGGATGGTATTTTGATAGGGGTTGCATTAAATGTGTAGATTGCTCTAGGTAGCATTGGACATCTTCACAATATTTGTTCTTCCAATCCATGAGCATGGAACGTTTTTCCATTTCTTTGTGTCTTCCTCAGTTTCTTTCATGAGTATTTTATAGTTTTCTGAGTACAGATTCTTTGCCTCTTTGGTTAGATTTATTCCTAGATATATCATGGTTTTGGGTGCGATTGTAAATGGGATCGACTCCTTAATTTCTCTTCCTTCTGTCTTGGTGGTGGTATATAGGAATGCCACTGATTTCTGTGCATTGATTTTATATCCTGCCACTTTACTGAATTCCCGTATGAGTTCTAGCAGTTTTGGGGTGGAGTCTTTTGGGTTTTCCACATAAAGTATCATACCATCTGCAAAGTGTGAGAGTTTGATTCTTCTTTGCCAATTCGGATGCCTTTTATTTCTTTTTGTTGTCTGATTGCTGTGGCTAGGACTTCTAATACTATGTTGAATAGCAGTGGTGATAGTGGACATCCCTGCCGTGTTCCTGACCTTAGGGGGAAAGCTCTCAGTTTTTCCCCATTGAGAATGATATTCGCTGTGGGTTTTTCATAGATCGCTTTTATGATATTGAGATAGGTACCGTCTATCCCTATACTCTGAAGAGTTTTGATCAAGAAAGGATGCTGTACTTTGTCAAATGCTTTTTCTGCATCTGTTGAGAGGATCATATGGTTCTTGTACTTTCTTTTATTAATGTATTTTATCACATTGATTGATTTGCGGATGTTGAACCAACCTTGAGCCCAGGGATAAATCCCACTTGGTCGTCGTGAATAATCCTTTTAATGTACTGTTGGATCCTATTGGCTAGTATTTTGGTGAGAATTTTTGCGGTATTGTTACTGCTTTTAATGTGAGTTTTAGTCTGTATTCCTGAGAGTGGCAGCATTCTTTCCCCTTCCCATGTCCATCACCCAGCCTTAGAAAGATGTTATTTGTTGCTGAATTCTTGGAAGAGGTTAAAGAAAATTCCATTATCCTTTTTCTCGGTTATGCTTTTTCGTTTTTAGCTGATAAAAGAATAAAGCATACACATTTATCAAGTGACATAATGTATGAGAAAAAGCTCTTGATAAACTTTATAATACGTTTATTGGGATCTCAGAAATTACTAAAAATCTGGTTCATTTTGGGCATTTTTGCAACTCAGTGTAATTAGATTGAGTTTCATAATAAAAGCTGCAGAATCCTGAGGTGCTTTAGATTTATCAAAGATTAAACAGTATGCAGCTTTGTCTTCCTATTATTGTGCTTCATTATAACCCATATCTTTGGAAGTTTTTAGTTCATGTATGTATATTTGTATGGTAGTCTGGGTTCCCCAGGAAGCAGAGTCTGAGATTTTTGTGCCAGGCGTTGACTGAGAGTGCTGTCATGATCAACACTTGAGGACAGGCCTGGGTAGGATGGGACTGTGTTGTGGTCATAAGGCTTCAGCCAGCCCTACAGAGAGCTCTGAGATGTGCTTGGTCTTTCAGAGTTACCTCAACTTGGGGTGAGGGAGCCTGGCCTTTATACCCTTTATTAGTTAGCTGTTGTTGCATAATAGATTACCCCCAAATGTAGCTTAAAACAACAAACATTTATCATCTTATCATCTCTCTGGGTCAGGAATCTGGGGGCAGCTTAGATGGCCACTTTTACCTCAGGGTTTCTCCCAAGGCTACAGTAAAGGTTGGCTAGGTCAGTTGTCACTTCATGGTTTCACTGGGGGAATTTACTTCCCATACCTCTTACATGGTTGCTGGCAAGCTTTAGAATGTCTACTTCCAAGTTCACTCATGTGGCTGTTAGCCAGAGACATCAGTTTCTTTCCATGCGGGCTTCCTCATAGGGCAGGCCACAATATGGCAACTGGCTTCCTTCAGAGCAAGTAAGCAAAATGAAAGTGCCCAGGACAGAAGCCACAGTATTTTGTAATCTAATCTCAGAAGTGACCACACATCATTTTTGCCATATTTTATTTGTTAGAAGCAAGTCACTGTGTCCTGCCCACACTCAGGGCCAGAGAATGACACAAGGGCATCAACATCAGTAGGCAGGGATCTTTGTTGGCCATCTTAGAAGCTGCCTACCAACTCCTATAGCATCCGGTCACGGTGCAGGCTGCCCAAGACAGGACATGACCTCAGATGAAGCAGTTCTCTTCTTAAGCTGAGGTGACTCCTGAAGAGGGGATACAGCTGAGGATTGTGGATAGACAGCCTTCCTGACAGCTAAGGCAATAAACCCTTTAGGCCTAAATGGGAGCTAGGTGGAACTGAACAGCATCCACTTGAATATATATAACCCTTAGTTAACCCAGTATATTTAATAAACCAGAATTTCTCAATCTTGTTATTTAAACTGTGCAACATGTTATATTTCCTTAAGCATTTTTTGCTGTTGTTTTGGTTTTAGCATTCTTAGAAACACCTTTTATGTGTGTTACTTTACAGAGTATATTACATACAAGACTGTTCAGTGAGTACATTCACTGAAATAACACTTTTTTAGTCTGATTTTACAGGAAAAATTATATTGTACTGTGTATCAGAATCATTCCCTTTCTGATAATAGCAGTTCAGTTGAAATTTTTTAGCAAGCAGCATAAAACAAATCTTTACCTTGCACCGAGTCATTTTTAAAAACTTGTAGCTAGGGGCGTGTGACTCTTGATCTCAGGATTGTAAGTTTGAACCCCACGCTGGGTGTAGAGATTACTTAAAAACAAAATCTTAAAAAAAAAAAAAAAACCCTTTTAGGTGAGCTACAAGATCCTAAATGCAAGAGAATTTTCAAAACAGTATTTTCCCTTTTCCTAGATAATGTACAATTGATAAATGGAACTAAGAGGTGATTAGGAACAACATGTTTCTTTTTCAGATTGTAAATTTTAATTGCGTGAAGTTGTAAGAATTTATGTCTTATTTAATCTTCTACTTTGAACTTTCAGGCATGATTTCCTTTATCTCCTCTTTTTTATTTATTTATTTTTTAATTTTTTTTAATTTTATAGGTGAAGAACAAGAACCTGATTTTGTCACTTTTCTTTATCAAATAACCAGAGGAATTGCAGCAAGGAGTTATGGACTAAATGTGGCTAAACTAGCAGATGTTCCTGGAGAAATTTTAAAGAAAGCAGCTAGCAAGTCAAAAGAGTTAGAAGGATTAGTAAATACGAAGAGGTCAGAACGATTGTGTTGCATTTTTTGGTTGATAATGAAACCTTACAAGTTGTCCAAGGAAGAGGAGTATCCTGTAAATGAACGTCAGATTTACCTTTAAGCATTTCTTCAAATATTCTGAAACATGTAATTAAAATGAAAACAGATCTTTGAAAAGCTCATGTGAATTCAGTCCGCCTTCTCTACTCAGATCTTTATCTGTTAAGTTGCTAAATTGGTTTTTCAGTCATTTTTCTAAAGAACTAAGTTAACTCCTTACTGTGTGCCAACACATTATTTGCTTAAAGCATTCAGTTATATAACAAATTACTAAAAGAAACCATGACATTTAAAACCTTTAGAGTACTTCCTTTATTCATATATGCATTCAGAAAATAAGAATTCTGTCAGGACATGAATGAAAATAATAGTATTATATAACTATGTAATTGTGGTCAGTATCCCCCTGTCACTTCTTTTGCGGATTGTTTGTGACAAATGTTTCATTCTAAACTACCTGCGGGGCACCTGGGTAGATCAGTTGGTTGGGCATCCGATTCTTGATCTCAGCTCAGGGTCATGAATTCAAGCCCCATGTTGGGCTCCACACTGGGCATGGAGTCTACTTTAAAAAAAAAAAAAATAACAGCTTTATTGGGGTACCTGTGTGGCACAGTAAGTTAAACGTCCCACTCTTGGTGTCAGCTCAGATCATGATCTCAGGGTTGTAAGATTGAGCCCCCTCCCTGTTGGGCTCCACACTCAGTGAAGAGTCTACTTAAAGACTCTTTCTTCCTCTCCCTCTGCCCCTCCCCCCCCACTCTCTCTTGCTCTTTGTCTCAGAGATGAATAAATAAATCTTTAAACTGCCTTCTCTCTGTCACTTAGAATGCTTACATGAATGCATTCTATCTTTTACCCTTGATATCAAGCCAGTATGTAGTCAGTATATTAACTAATATTAATATATATCTGAGGTATACTTTGGAAGAAAGATATTCCTAGAAAAATACCATATTAAAAAATAATAAATTACAGCCTCTTTTCCCCCAAATACAAGATTATATGATAAAAGGACATAAGCTCCTCATCCATCTCTTGCCCCACTCCTGCACTACCTGGAAAGTCTGATATGCCTGGGGCAAGACATTACCACCTTGGTTGATAACCATGTGACCATGAGGGAACAGATTGTTAGTCAAATAGAAAATCTTGGCTGGGGGCACTTGGGTGGCTCAGTCGTTAAACGTCTGCCTTCGGCTCAGGAAAATCTTGGCTGGCCAGCATACTACAAGAAAAATTTTAGTCCTGGAAATCATTACCAAATTTAAATACTGAAATAGCAATACCTAATATTAGTTAAACAATTACCAACTTGTATACTGAAGTACAGTTGTGTAACCAACTTCATTTCTTCTCTCTTGTGGTTCTGCCTTGCCACAATACTTTGCAGTGGTAAATGGTGGTTGACCAGGTCCAAAGTGCTGGAATACAATAAATGGCATGACAGGTAGTGTCCTCTATTGGCATTCTCTTTTGGATCATTTCTACAATGCCAAATTAAAAAAGTAATTATTTATTATGAGAGTCCAAAGATAAGCCCTTAGTTCTCTGCAAAGTCCAAAGACAAACTTAAATCCTCTTTTGTTATCTTATTATTTTTCTTCTTCCCTAGAGAAACTAGAATAAAACTTAATTACAAAGGGATATATATATATGTGAGATGGCAATAAAATATGGTAGTTTATAATTATTGCTGCTATATAGCTTATATAATAGCAAGAGCAATAAAATTCACAGGTTATAATATTTTAACTCTTCCAACTACTGTGTGACATTTTGAAATCTGTAATCTTGACAAGACAGAATTGTCAAAAGAGGTTGCATTGGGTAGAATCTGATCATTTATTAGGACACTATATTCATTATTTTTACCTTTTTACTGAAAGTGCTATCACATCAGTTCCATTGGTGAGATCAAAGAAACCAAAGGGAACCCTGTACATTTATGGGTTTGTGGTAACAGCTAGTATTTCTTGAATGCCTGCTGTGCACAGAAACAAGTCTGTGCAGTCATTTGCAGCAACCTAGATAGGTGCCCAGTTACTATTCTCACTGCTTTACGTGTATTAACTCAATCTGTATGACAGCCTTGTGAGATATAGGGACTGGTGTTCTGCCCATATCGTAATTGGGGAAAATGAGGCCAAGCGAGGGCTGGAAATCGACCAGGAAGTCAGGGTCCCATAACTAGTCAGTGGTGGAACAGTAACTGGAATTCACCCTGGCTCCAGACCCTAAACACTTAACTGGTTGGTCTTCGACGGAAAGAATATGTCTATGTTGTGTTGGCATTCTGCTCTTTCATTAGCTAGCTGTACTATATTAAATCAGCTTTACTTTTCATCCTGTGAGCACACACAGCCTCTGGCCTGAGTTAGACGGGAACAAGTGGGGTTCTCCCCTCCTTGGAGGTAGTAGTGGCAATCAGCAGCCTCAGTCCTTGATTATAACAGCGTCACCCGAAGGCTGACGCTGGTACAATTTCCTAACCACAGAGCCCTGCCTGGTATTCAAATGTTATAGACCTTTTTTTTTTCTTTAAGATTTATTTATTAGAGAAAGAGCGCGCAAGCAGGAGGGGCAGAGGGAGAGAGAATCTCAAGCAGACTCTGCACCTAGCATGGAGCCCAACATGGGACTCGATCTCACAACCCTGAGATCATGACCCAAGTGGAAACCAAGAGTCAGATACTTAACCAACTGCACCACCCAGGCGCCCCTGTCATAGATCTTTTCTAGCTTTCAGCGAAATGTATTGTGCCCCAACAGTTTCATTTATAAAATAAATTGTATTTTATTTTCTCTCCAGGAAAAGGCTAAAGTGTTTTGCAAAGTTATGGATGATAAATGACGCAAAAGACCTACAGAAATGGAAAGACGAGTTTGAAATGGAAGAAATTCCAGGCTTCTCTTCTTGATTAAAATGAAGACTACATTTTTGGACAAAACATGGAGAATTAAAAATACCATCTGTACCAAACATCTCTCCAGTAACAGCCTATCTTTGTGTGATGTGAGCATAAAATCAGAACTATGGTATATTCCATTGGAAACAGGCCTTTTGTGTAGAAAGTCTATTCCACGTTCTTGTCATCCTAACTTATAAAAGTATAAACAGTTTTGAATATTAAGTCTTCTGTTATATAGTTAGAAAACTTCATGAATAGTAAGATTCACATAAAATCTGATCTCCTAAATGAAGCCTAACATAAACTTTTAGAGAATGATAGAAAAATTTAATTCATATTTTTATTTGTTCCAGTTCAGATTAATTTGCAACTGGGTGAGATGTCTAGCAGAAATACACCTTTTCATTTGAACTAATTTTATAATGCCACCAGTTTATTCACTATGAGTGTAAGAATTTTTGATGAGAAATAGAAAAAGATATCAAGCTTTTAGAAAGTAGAGCACGGAAGGAATAAGATCATATGAAATTTGAAAAGTTAAATACTCTCACAGTTTTAAGCAATTTAAAAATTATTGGATGAAATTATTTGTCATTCACTCAGGTAATAAACATTTAATGAATACTTGCTTGTATACTGAAGTACAGTTGTGTAACCAACTTCATTTCTTCTCTCTTGTGGTTCTGCCTTGCCACAATACTTTGCAGTGGTAAATGGTGGTTGACCAGGTCCAAAGTGCTGGAATACAATAAATGGCATGACAGTAAATAATGGCAGTAAATAATGATTTTTTTCGTTGTTGAATTTTGGGTTTTTCAACTATCTTGGCAGTTGCTACTTTTTAGGTTTAATTATGGAACCAAGGTTGCTGCTCCTAGCAAATACACAGAACTGAATTTTGGATCTTTCTGTTAATCAGTGTAGAAAATGTATGATCTCCCCGGTATCGAAGTATGTAGCTTTGTTGATAGTTAACAGCACTCGCTCCCTGCATGTTTAGGTAGACATGTGTTCATCTGTGTCCCTGAGGTTTTAACAGCACTTACAACCTGACTTCTCATAGCCCGTGTGGTTTTGTTTGTAAATCTGTGATCTTGCACAAAGGCTCTCCATCCTATTTCACACCCATTTGTTACTCCTGCTTGTTAAATGTCTTCCCCACATTTGACGGACATATTTCTAATTCCTTTAGTTTATTTCCTCCAGTGGTCCTAAGAGTGACGCCTTGACACAGGAGTCAGTATAACCTCCCCAAGTTGAAGGGTGGTTGGTTGCCGGACTTTTGAATTGCTCACACTGGAGCCCTTTGATTCCTAGCCTTTTTGCAGTTAAGAGTATGATACCACTTGATTGATTTCACAATCCCTTCAGAAGTACTAACACAGTAAAATCCTCAAGAATGTCTCAAAAGAGAGTTTGCTATTGGAATTTACTATCTAAATTTTAGAAAGAACAATACTTTTTAAATGGTGTTTTAATACTCTATATAATAATAAATGTTTTATATTCTTTCTAACAAGGTTTTAGAGGTAGTGCTGTCACCTTATGGCAGGCCAGTAGGAAAAGGAGATGAATTCAGGAATGTCATACCCTTGCCTGAAAGAGCTGCAGGGACCAGCCATCAGTGGTCATGTCCAAGGGGACATTTTGGGCCATCTCTGGCTTGGGCAGGCCAGCGTCAACATTTAAGCAGGTATGGGCTCCAGGAGCAGTGTGTCCAGGCAGTGGCAATACATATTGTCTGGCAAGTGACAATGTGGACTATTACAAGGTAAATCTTTAACACGAGGCAGGATATCAGCCAGCCAGCCAGTGTGCAAGAGGTCAGGCCTGGTTAGGAGGAAATGCATTTCCAAGTGAGGCCCCTTCCTGGCCAGATAGCTGAGACATTGAAGGAAAAGTTGTGACAGAGACCCAGTTAGGAAGATGGCACAAAGGCCATGAAGATTGGAAGGAAAAATGCAATTGATTGGGTACATACTGCAGATAACCAAACCATGGGGTACAATTCTAATGTCTTCCAGATACTAATTTCATTTCCTTTCAATATAGACCCAGAAGTAGAATTGCTGGAGCACATGGTAGTTCTGTTTTTAATATTTCGAGGAACTTCCATATTGTTTTGCATAATGGCTGTACTAATTTATATTCCTAGCAGTAGTGCACAAGATTTTCCACCATTCTCTACATCCTCACCAATGCTTGCTATCGCTTGTCTTTTTGATAATAACTATTCTAGCAGGTGTGAGGTGTTCTCCTATTGTGGTTTTGATTTGCATTTCCCTGGTGATTACAGTCAGCTTTAGAACATTATCATTACTCTAAAAAAGAAACCTGTACTTATTAGCATTCCTCCATTCCTCCCCAAAATACCTAGTTCTAGACAGCCATTATCTGCTTTCTGTCTCTATAGATTTTCCTATTTTGGACATTTCATGTGAATGGAATCATTACAATATATGGTCTTTTGTATCTGGGTTCTTTCATTTAGCATTTTGTTTTCAAGGCTCATTCATGTGGTAGCAGGTAATGGTACTTCATTCTTTTTTATTATTGCAGACTACTCTGCTTTATGTACTTCATTTTATTTATCAGTTCATCATCTGATGCACATTTGGGTTGTTCCCATTTTTTGGCTTTTATGAGTAATTCTGCTGTGAATGTTTTATGTGGCAAGATGCAGGGTTGTTTTTTTAAAGCTCCCCCAAATAATGCTAATGTGCAGTCAGGTTTGTGAACCACTATTCTCAATGATGACAAATGGCTAAACTTCTCAGTGGCTTGACAACTATTTGCTCCATCTTTCCTCTGCTTTATCTGTCACTTAGGAGAAAGTATGGCAAACTAGAGACCACCCCCCACCCCAATACTTATTTGTTGAAAGAGGAAGGAAAACCCAAACCCTTTCAGATTAGAAACTCAAGGAAAAGACTCTTCTTTTCATAATCAAGATACCATTTCACTAGGGAGTCAAGATCCATACAAAAGTATACTACATCTTAAAATTTTAAAAAAATTTTTTATTCTGATAATTTATTCAAGTTTGAATCTGTTGTCATGGTTGGAGTGGTAATGGGGCTGGTGAAAATGCTCCCTGAATGAATTCCAGAGTAAAGGCTAGTTTGAAGTCCAGTGTTGACCTTTACTAAGTTCCAAAATCAATATTAATTACTCCTGGGCTTTGTAATTATAAAAGTGCTATTTGATGCTCTCTACCAAGGATATGGGTAGAGAGAGAAAGAAACTTGAATTAATACCATCTGTGGTTTCTAATTTTATAATTAAGGTCAATTCCTCTTTGGAGTGTTGTATAGTTAGTATGTATGATTACTGTTAGGTTTGTTATGCCCTGAGAAGTATTACCATGAGGGGGATATCCTTTCTGGTTTGGTTGGGACAGTCTCAGTCTATACTTGTTTTCTTGGCATCGTTATTAAAAGTCTCTTTCGGGATGCCTGGGTGGCTCAGTTGGTTAAGCATCTGCTTTTAGCTCAGCTGGGAGCCTGCTTCTCTCTCTGCCTGGTGCTCCCTCTCTCTCTCTCTCTCTCTCTCTGACAAATAAATAAAATCTTAAAAAAAAGAAAAGAAAATACTTACAAAAAAAAAGCCTCGGGGCACCTGGATGGCTCAGTCATTAAGCATCTGCCTTCGGCCCAGGTCATGATCCCAGGGTCCTGGGATCGAGTCACACATTGGGCTCCCTGCTCAGCGGGGAGCCTGCTTCTCCCTCTCCCACTCCCCCTGCTTGTGTTCCCTCTCTTGCTGTCTCTCTCTGTCAAATAAATAAAATCTTTATAAAAAAATAAATAAAAATAAAAATCAGTTATCATATTCTGAATAATCTGAAGGATTCTCTTAAGAGAGAACAGTGGCACATACTCTGCATTCGTGATAAAGCTGATTTCTAGTACTGTGACTAATGGTTGGACACATACTTCATAAATTATGCCTTCTTACCAAATGAAGCCAAATATCTTCAAGGTGAACAAAACGTTTCACAATAGTGAGAAATAGAGGGGCGCCTGGGTGGCTCTGTCGTTAAAGCGGCTGCCTTCGGCTCAGGTCATGCTCCCAGGGTCCTGGGATTGAGCCCCGCATTGGGCTCCCTGCTCAGCGGGAAGCCTGCTTCTCCCTCTCCCACTCTGCCTGCTTGTGTTCCCTCTCTCGCTGTCTCTCTTTCTCTGTCAAATTAAAAAAATAAAAATTAAAAAAAATCTCTTTTACTCACAAATGTCCCGTTTTAAATAAGACATTATATGGTTACCCCAGTTATAGATCCTACTTCATGAGCAAACTTTACCTACTTGATGGATTTTAAATATCACCTAAAAAAATCCATTTTTTTCTTATGCGTTGTATGAACTGATTCTTATAGCAAAGACCCACCAATTGTTTTTTCTGTTTGTAATAAATGCTTTATATTGTGACATTCAGAAAATGACTCCCTGCTAATTGGCATGTTAGAGCTTTGTTCCATAGTCTATTTTAGAAAAAGAGGGGAGAGGGGCAGAGGGAAAGAGAGAGAGAGCAAGCAGACTCCCTGTTCGTAGCCCGAGGCAGGGCTCCATCCCATGACCCTGAGATCAAGAGTTGGACACTTAACCAACTGAGCCACCCAGGCACCCCGCTCATCTACTTTTGAGACTACATTCCTGAAGATTACTTGTCATCTGCCTTGTTTCAATGAAATCATGGTGAAGAATGTGCACCTACATGACTTGGTAAGACACACAGCAGGATTGTCTTCTTGCAGAAATAATTATTGAGCTTGGAAGGAAGAATCTTCTCTCGGGTTGTTTTGCCCTTTGCTCAAATCCTCCCTTCATTGCCTTTGACTATATGTTCCTTTTTTGGGGGGTGGGGGACATTCAGAACAGTTTATTTCTACATCAGAAATAATGCATGCCATTTTACCTCCTTTTTATAAACCTCCTTCCCTGAATCTCCTTCACTGGATTGGGCATGTCCTTCCCTTTATCAGAATCACCTAAGAAGTTTTTGAAATGCATATTTCTAGGCAGCCCTCTCACTGTACTGAATCTGAATCTTTAAGTTGGGATATGGAAATGTCAGTCAGTCAGTGTTAATTTCTGTCCTCATCTCTTCTCCATTTTCTCTCCCCTTTTCCTTTCTCACCTCTCCCACCATGTTAGTAATCTTGTCTCCAAAGCCATTTGCTAAAAATCAGATTCCTTAAATCTTAACCCCTTTACAAGATTCTGTCTGATTCGGTAGGTCTGGCTTGGGGCCCAGGGAACTTTATTATTTGTAAAATAGACTTTATTTTTTCGAACAGTTTTAGGCTCACAGCAAAATTGAGCAGAAAGTACAGAGATCCTCTCTACTGTCTGCCCCATCCCCAAGCACTGCCTCCTGGCATTGTCAACATCCCTCGCCAGAGTGGTATATTTGTTATAATTGATGACCCTACATTGGCACTTCATTTTCATTTACAGGAGATAGTGTGTACATTAGGGTTCATTCTTGGTGTTGTACACTCTGTGGGTTTGGACAAATGAATAATGACATGTATCTACCATTGTAGTATCATACAGAACAGTTTCACTGCCCCAAAAGTCCTCTGTGGTCCTCCTATTTAACCCTTCCTCTCCTCTAACCACAGACAACCACTGATCTTTTTACTCTCTCTATAGTTTTGCCTTTCACAGAATGTTACACAATTGAGATCATACAGCCTTTACAGATTGGCTTCTCTCACTTAGTAATATGTATTTAAGTTTCTTCCATGTTTTTCACAGCTTGACAGCTCATTTCTTTTTAGCACCAAATAATATTCCATTATCTGGGTGTGCCACAGTTTATCCATTCACCTGCTGAAGGACATCGTAATTGTTTCCAAATTTTGGCAGTTATGAATAAAGCTACCATAAATATCCGCATGTAGTTTTTGTGTGGACATAGTTTTCAGTTCATTTGGGTAAATACCAAAGTGCAATTGCTGGATCATATGGTAAGAGTATATTTAGTTTAGACTGCCACACTGTTTTCCAGAGAGGTTGTGCCATTTTGCATTTCTCCCAGCATTGAATGAGAGTTCCTTTTACTCCTCATCCTTGCCAGCATTTGGTGTTGTCAGTATTTTGGATTTGGGCCATTCTAATAGGCATTTAGTAGAATCTCTTTGTTTAACTTGAAGTTTTCCTGCCGACAGGATGCTGCACGCCTTTTCAAATGCTGATTGGCCACGTGTATATCTTTGGTGGGTGTCTGTTCAGGCCCTCTGCTCATTTTTTAATTGTATTGTTCATTTTCTTGTTGCGTTTTGAGAGTTCTTTGCATATTTTGGATAACAGCCCTTTTATCAGATGTGTCTTTTGCAAATCTTCTCTCCCAGTCTGTGGCTTGTCTTCTCAGTCTCTTGATTGTGTCTTGCGGAGCAGAAGTTTTTAATTTTAATGAAGTCTAGCTTATCAACTCTTTCTCTCATGGATGGTGCCTTTGGTGTTACATCGAAAAAGTCACTGGCATACCAAGACCATCTAGATTTTCTCTTATCTTCTGGGAGATTTATTGCTTTGCATTTTACATTTAGTTTATGATCATCTGAGTTAATTTTTATGAAGGGTGTAAGGTTTATGTCTAGATTCATTTTTTTAAATAGATTTTATTTTTAGAGCAGTTTTTGTTTCACAGCAAAATTAAGCAGAAAGTACAGAGAGAAAACTTTATTTTAAAGAAGAAAGAATTGAGTTTCAAGAAGCTCAAATGGCCTCTAATTCTTCTTCATTAGAAGACGCCACTTTTGCAAATGACATTGGGCCTTTAACTTCTCCAAACTCTTTAGGTTTCTTTTAAACAGAGTATCAGGCAAAGGCAAATATTTCAAGTTGCATTTTTGTGTTATGAGATTTAAAGGAGTGTCTATAAAGAGCATGCACGATACCTTAAACTGCTTATAAGCTTTCTGCTATAATGGTATTCTAATAATAGTCTACCTGTCATTCAAATACTGATACTATTTCGTGATATTCTAAATAATCAAACCGATGTATAGAATAATCAGGAAAAGGAGTCATGAGAGTGTTCCCAAGCACCATCTCTGTTTCAGGACCTCGAACACTACAGTTTTCCAGCAATCAGTGGCTTTGCTATCCGTACACAGGTAGATTCTAAAATGTTCTCTCATTATAGGTACAAAAACATGATGGTCTTAGTCAGAAATTAACCCCAAGAATTGACTCACACTTTATAAGCAAGAGGTAAACAGATCTCTGTGTAAATTAATGCTGCTCAGCAGTGGTGTAACTTATACTTGCAGTATTAATGCTCCCAGAACAGTCAATTCTATGTTAAGTAGAAACTTTGGAGGAAGGTCTGAATTTAAAAGGTTTTGAGTTAGTGTTCTCTTACATTGAAAAAATGCAATTCCTTATTTATAGGGAGGAGCAAGTTGAAAATATTAATTTTTCTACATAGCTAAGTACCAGAGATTGCAAGTCCTCTGGGTTAAATATAAAAATACATTTATTAGTGGCAGGTGAGTATAGGTGGCCAAATTCAAGGCACCTAAATATAGTCAGGTAATTAGGTTACTAGCCCCAAAACAGAAGAAATAAAATGTTACATAAATGCCCAACCACAGTTAAGATCTTTTGAAATTAAAATGATCCCTTCAGAATAGCAATTTATCATAAACTTAATGATCTGTGCATAAACAAATAATTGCAAACTTAGTTAATAGTGGTAGACTCGAAAGTTGCAAGAACAGAAAGACATGTAAGGAAACATTGAAAGTAAGGAGAACAGAAAGAGCAGCTTAACTTGAGCTAATAGAAGATGGTAAGTTGGAATAATTTTCAAAACACAGCATATACAATTCTGTTTCTTTTATTTGTTAGTTCATTAGCAATGGGCTTCCATTTCTCCCTACTTGGTGGCTGTTCCATCATTTCAGTGAATCGGCTTTTCTCTATCTTTGTTTCTGCTGCTTCTCCCTTACTTTCTGCTCTGTTTCTCTCTTTTCTCTGGCCTTTGATTTCCCATCACTTATACTTACTGTCTTTTCTCCAGAGATGTCCATTTTTGTCCCTTATTCCCAGTTTCTTACTTACTTTGTTCTTCAGCCATCCTAAGAAGGCAGACCTGATTGTCTCAGTTTGTCATGATTAGTCCTGTTGGGTAGTTTTGGCTTGGGCCACCTCATGGGCAGCTGACTAGCCTGAAAAGTAGCAACCCTTAGATCAAGCAACTACTCTATTCAGTCAGTTCTGTCCAGAATGGCAGCTTCACTTTACTCAGATGGAGCTACAAGCTTGGCAGCAACTTTTAGCACCGATACAGGTGATTGATCTGGCTTCATGAAAGTGCTGGGTGTTTGCACAATATATAAATACACTCAGCCTTCTAGAAATACACAACTCTACTGGTTCATCCTAGCTGGAACAGTATACCCACATACACATCGGAATTAGTGAAATACCTGAATTACAGAATGTTTTGCACAATCTATAGATTCAGTTAACATCTTAAATTTGAGAGGGAGGGGCGCCTGGGTGGCTCAGTCGGTTAAGCGTCTGCCTTCAGCTCAGGTCATAATCTCAGAGTCCTGGGATCGAGCCCCACGTTGGGCTCCCTGCTCAGTGGGGCGTCTGCTTCTCCCTCTCCCTTGCCTGTGCTCTGCCTACTTGTGCTATCTCTCTGTCAAATAAATAAAAAAACCTTTTAAAAAATTTGAAAGGGAAATTAAAAGATAACAATTTTTGATTGGTATAGAGAAATAGGGCAAGTACTTTTTCTTTTACCATACTATAAACTGGATGAAATCTTAGGGTTTCCATGAATTGTTAAAGTCTTAAAATGATGAATGCAGAGTTAGTGTTAAAATGTATATAAAGTAATATGAAAATACTTTTTACAATTTCTGGGCTAATGGAATAAAACTAGATACTCCTGGGAATAAATGTACTACTAAGGACAGATCCTTATACTCTTATTTAAGATTAAGTCTTTTGAGTAGTTACAGAAAGAAATCCTGATGGGACACAAATAGCAGAGTCGTCGTCTTAGTGAATAACAAGTCTCTCAAATCCCACAACTGGGAAAATGTTATAATGGTCCAGTACTTTTTGGTTTTTACTTGAGTTCTAAATTACCTTGTTTAAATGTAGATGTGGGAGTTGATCTGGAAGACTTGGCATATACAGTTTATTTGTTGGCTCCATTACACAGATTGAGCAGGTTATCCTTGAACTTTTGACTAAATAGCTAGATGAAAGAGAATATATTCCTGTCACAGGGATGGCAGCCCTTGCTGTTGTTCATATTCCCCCAAAGTGGAGGGGAGGTGAGACGACCTCATCAGCTCTGGACTATCACACTTCATGAAGCAAGATTGCCCTGCACATGGCTGTGTGAATTGATGGGTAAAATGTCCACTGAATGTGTCTATCCCTTCTTTCTCTGTTTCCCCTTGTCCTCTTTTAGTGAATAATTTATAACTTCCTGAATGATGCTCTTTGCTCCTGTATGTAGTCATTACCCTTACACCCAAGCTGCGGTTCCTCTGCCTTTTCTTATTGTCTCAGATCTGGGGTTGTTACTTTCCTAAAATGCCTTTCCCCCTGGCTTCTCAGTGAGTGAACTTGCTGAGCAACTTACAGCTTTTGGGTAGAAAGGGGTTCTTGGGATTCAGCCACTGAGTCTTGGTTGCCTTGGTGTGTGTTTTTATCACTGAGTATTGTTTTTACCCCAAGAAATACCCAAATAGGAACCAGAAGGACCATTTTTCATGACATCTAGTATTCATCATAGTAGGAGGAAAGAAACATTGTTCACTGAACTCAAGATTTCTACCTGAAATGATGGTATGCAGAAATAGCACTAAGCAGCCTTTACTTTGGCTCCAAAGACAATCCTCTAATTATGACTTGCCTGATCATTAATTAAAATATGAATGATGGGGCGCCTGTGTGGCTCATTCGGTTAAGCTTCTGCCTTTGGCTCAGGTGATGATCCTAGGGTCCTGGGATCAAGCCCCGCATCAGGCTCCTCGCTCAGTGGGAGTCTGCTTCTCTTGCTCCCTGCCGCTCCTCCTGCTTGTTCTCTCTCTCGCTCTCTGTCAAATAAATAAAATCTTTATAAATAAATAAATAAAATATCAATGAGACTGAATGTGATGTACATACAACTAAGGTTCCATGGATCAGTGCAAAGAACACTGGACAGAGTTAGCAGACCATTTCTGGTGCTGGCCCTGCCATTTAGTATCTTTTGAAAAGTCATATAAAATATAAAAAAATCTCAACAACTCACAAGAAAAGCCAACTTCAAGATGGCTCAGATGTTAGACTTATCAGACAATGACTTTAAAGCAGCTAGGATAGCCAAACTCCAAGAAGTAAGAGATGGCACTCTTGAAATGAATGTAAAGGTAGAAATTCTCTGAAGAGAAATAGAAGCTATAAGAAAGAACCATGGGGGCAGTGGGGAATGTGGGGAGTTGTGTAAGGGTATAGAGTTTCAGTTTTGCAAGATAAAAAGAGTTCTGGAGATTGTTTGCACAACAATATGAATGTATTTAACATTACTGAACTGTACACTTAAAAATGGTTAAGATGGTAAATTTAATGTGTATTTTACCACAACTTTTTAAAAAAAGGAATAAACTTATGCACTTAGCTGGGAATATATACATAATATATTTCTAAGTAAAAATAAAACATGTTTCTGAGTGGAGGAGGACCAAATGGATATGTACAAACTGAGAACTACACCTATCTTGCTGAGCACTGAATAATATATAGAATTGCTGAATCACTATATTGTACACCTGAAACTAATATAACAATGTTAACTACACTGGAATTATATATATATATAACATACATGTGTGGAATCCCAGAAAGAGAGGAGAAAGAGATTAGTACAGCTAAATATTGAAAGAAATAAAGGATGACCTGGCAAAAAAACATGATTCTAAAGATTCAAGGAGTTCCATAAATCCCAAACAAGGTAAACCAAAATAAAAAAGCTGCCCAGATGCATCATAGCCAAACTGCTTAAAATTAAAGAAAAACTTTGAAAAAGAAAAGTGGCACATTATGTATAAGAGGCAAAATGATCAAAATATTGTGGATTTCTCATCATCAATCATGGAAGATAGAAAGCAGTAGAAGAACTTTTTTTTTAGAACATTTTTTAAATGCTGAAAAAAAAGTCAACCCAGATTTCTATGTTTTGTAAAAATATTATTCAATAATGAAGGCAAAATAAAGGCTTTTTCAGATGAAGGGAAATGAAGAGCATTTGTTACCAATACACCTGCTGTAAAAGAAATGCTAAAGGAAGTTCTTCAAGTCTAAGGGAAATGATACCAGAGGGAAACTTGAAACTTCAGGAATAAAGAGCAACAGAAATAGCAAATCTATGGGTAAATATAATACTGTTCTACTCCTCTTAAGTTCTTTAAAATATGTATAATGGTTGCAAGAAAACAATATGGTAGGATTCTTAGTGTATATAGATGTAATACATATGATTACAACATAAAGTGTGTAATGTAAAGGGGCCTATAGGACTGAAAGTTTCCTACATTTTGAATAGTAAAATATTAAGTAGATTGTAAGACTTAAGTATATTTTAATCCTTAGAGCCATCATTATAAATATTATGCAAAGTACAGAGTTTAAAAAGCCAAGAGATAAGTTAAAATAGAAAACTAGAAGATATTCGTAATTCTGAAGAAACCAGAAAAGAACTGAGAAATGAAGAAAAAGGAGAAACTAAAGAAATTATAAAATTATAGGTCCAACCATGTCAACAGTTACATTAAATGGAAATGTTCTGGAAACACCAATTAAAAGACATTTTATCATTTTGGTTAAAAATAAAGACCCAATTATATGCTATCTAAAAGAAGTCCACTTTAAATAATATAAGTAGCTAAAAGGTAGAAAGATGGAAAAAGATATACCATGCAAAAGAATTCTGGAGTGGCCATATTAATCAGACAAAATAGACTTCAGAACAAAGAAAATTAACAAGTATAAAGAAGTAAATATGGAATTTAATAACAAATTTGTCTATTCACTAAGAAGACGTAACAATTCTGAATTGTATGCAGCCTAACAAGAGCTTCAAAATACATAAAACAAGTGATATAACTGAAAGGAAAAAAATAAATTCACAATTACAGATGGAAACTTCAACATTCCTTTCAGTAATCAGTAAAACAAGTATACCGAAAATCAGTAAAAATGTAGAAGGTCTGAATGATAGCATCAGCCAACTTGATCTAACTGACTTCTATAGAACATTCCACCTCAAAACAGCAGAATATACATTCTGTTCGAGCGTATGGACCATGATAGACATATCCTTGGTCATGAAACCTTAACAAATTTAAAAGAATTGAAAGAATACAAAATATGTTCTAAAATGGAATCATACCAGAAGTCAGTAACAAAGATACCTGGAACTCCCCCAAATATATGGGTATTAAATAACACGCTTCTAAATCCATGGACCAAAAAGAAAGTCCCAAGGGACATGAGAAAATATTTTGAAGTGACTAAACTGCTGAAGCAGTAACTTTAGGGAAATTTATAGCATTAAAGGTTTATATCAGAAATGAAATAAATCAATAATCTAAGCTTCAATTAAGAAACTAGAAAAAAGTGAACAATACTCAGAAAGCAAAAGGAAAGAAACAATAGAACTAATGAAACCAAAAGCTAGTTCTATGGAAAGATCAACAAAACTGATAAACTTCTAGACAGACTGATCAAAGAAAAAAGACACAAAATATCAATATCAGAAAGATATAATAGCAGTATAGACCACACAAACACTAAAAGGCTAAATAATTTGGAAATACTATGAACAAGTCTATGCACATTAAGTTCGACAATTTAGATTAAATGGACCACTTTCTTGAAAGACATAAATTACTGAAACTCACATAAAAAACATAATCTGAATAACCTGTATCCCTTAAAGGAATTAAACTTGTAGTTAAAAACCTTCCAACAAAGAAAATTCCAGGCCCAGATTTAAGGCAGACATAATATCAATTCTACACAATCCCCACCAGAAAATGGAAGAGGAAGAGACACTTCCCAACTCAGTTTGAGAGCCAGCCCTACCCCAGTACCAAAACCAGAGAAAGACATTTTAACGAGAAGACTAAGATCTTGAACATAGACAAAAAGATCCTGAACAAAATATTAGTGAATTAAATAAGAGTAAAATGCATCAAAACCAAGTGGCATTTATCCCAGGAATGCATGGCTGGTACCATTTTTGAAAATCAGTGTAATCTACCATCTTAACAGACTATAAAGGTATCATATCAATAGAGGCAGAAAACGCATTTGACAAAATTCAGCATCCATTCTTTACCAAAACAAAAAACCCTCAACAAACTGGGAATATAATAATTTCCTTAAATCGATAAAGGACAGCTATAAAAAACTGATAACATCATTTTTAATGGTGAAGGACCAAAATGCTTTTTCCTAATTTGGGGAAGAAGACAAGAATGTCTGCTCTGAGCATTTCTATTTAACATAAGTCCTGGCCAGCATAATAAGGCAAGAAATAGAAATAAGAGACATACAGATTGCAAAGGAGAAAACAAAACTTTCTCTATTCACAACCAATATGATTATGTAGAAAATACAAAGGAATCTACAAAAAAAAGCTGCTAGAACTAATTTCTGTGGTTACCATGGAGGATACACAGTTAACATAAAAATCAATTACATTGCTATATATTAACAGTGAGCAATTGAAAGAAAAAAAATTACTGTTTTTGTAGTCCTACAAAATGAAATACTTGGGTTTAAATTTAATAAAATCTCTGAAGAATTTTTATGTTCAAAACTGGATACACTGATTAAGGAAATGAAAGAAAACCTAACTAAATGGAGATATTCATGGATTAGAAGACTCAATATAATTAAGATGTCAGTTTTTCCAAATTGATTTAGTTTTAGTGAATTCTAACCCAAGTCCCAGCAAGATTGTTTTAAAATTTATTTGAAAAGGCAAAATAACTGAGAAAGAAAAATCAAGTTGAAAAGCTCATTTTATTAGATTTTAAGACTTAACTCTAAAGATACAGTGTGTGACTAACAAAAAGCATAACCACATAGATAATGGAATAGAATAAAGTACAAAAATAAATCCACACAAATATGGTTAATTGTTTTTTGACAAAGGAGAATGGCAATTCTTTGGAGAAAAGATAGTTGTTTCAATAAATGATGTTGGAACAATTGGACATCCATATGCAAAAGAATGAACCTGACCTCTACCTCACTTCTTATATAAAAATAAACTTGGGCCGCCTGGGTGGTTTAGTTTGTTAAGCATCTGACTCTTGATTTTGGCTCAGGTCATGATCTCGGGGTCATGAAATTGAGCCCTGTATCGGACTCCACACTGGGTGTGGAGCCTGCTTAGGATTCTCTTTCTCCCTTTTCCTCTGCTCCCCCCTCCCCTGCTCATTCTCGCTTAAAAAAAAAAAAAACCAGAAAATTAATTAAAATAAATAAACTCAAAATTGCCAGTAGACCTATATATATAATGTAAAACTATAAAAAGAAAATGCAGGAGAAAATCTTCATGACTTTGGATTAGGCAAAGATTTTTTACATATGGCACCAAATACAATCCATTTTAAGAATAAGTGAACCTTAAACAAAATTTTAAAAAACTCTTAACCCACAAAATACACTGTGAGAGAATGAAAGATCAGCTATAGACTGGGAAAAAATATTTTCAAATCACATACTTAACAAAGAATTCGACCATGATACATAAAGAACTCTCAAAACTTAGCAATAAGGAAAAAACTCAATGCAAGAATGGGCAACAGATTTGAATAGACATGTCGCCAAAGAAGATATGTGAATGGCAAGTGAGCACATAAAATGTGCAACATTGTTAGTTATTAGAGAAATGCAGATTAAAGCCAAAATGAGATACTCTTTCACACCTATTAGAATGTCTTAAAACACACACAAATAACTGATAATACCAAATGCTGGTGAGAATGTGGAGCACCTGGAATTCTTATACATTGCTGGTTTAAGTGCAAAATGGTACAGTTGCTTTGGGGCATCTGAGTGCCTCGGTTAAGCATCCAACTCTTGATTTCAGCTCAGGTCATGATCTCAGGGTCATGAGATTGAGCCCAGTGTAGGGCTCTGCACTGGGTGTAAAGCCTGCTTGGGATTCTCTCGCTCCCTCTGCCCCTCCCCTCTGCTCTCATGTGCAAGCGTGTGCACACTCACACTTGCACACACGACCCCCCCCAAAATAATGGTAAAGCTGCTTTGAAAAACAGTTTGGCAGTTTCTATTAAAGTTAACATACAGTTTCCATGAAATTTAGCACTCCTACTCTCAGTTGTTTATCTTAGAGAAACAAAAGCTTATATTCACACAATAAGTTGTACATTAATGCTTATAACAGCATTATTCATAATGGCCCATTACTGGAAACAAATAGCTTTCTGCTGGTGACTGGGTAAACTATGGTAGCTCCATACAGTGAAGTACTTTTCAGCAATGAAAAGGAACAAACTATTGATACATGCAACATGGATAAATATCTCATGTGTTGTACTGAGTCAAAGAAGCCAGTTCCCAAAGACTATGTACTATATGATTCCACTTACATGATGTCCTGGAAAAGGCAAACTGTAGGGAGGGAGAGCAGATTAACGATTGCCTGTGGTTGGGGTTGGAGTGGGGCAGGATGTAACAAGAGAACTTTTGGGAGTTCTGTATCCTGATTGTGTTTGTGATTACACAAACCTGTGCTTATATTGCAGCACGCAGAAGTGTACATCAAAGAAAGTAAATCTGACTGTAAGTTTTTAAAAAAACTTACAAAAACAATGCAAATAATTTTAAAACACATCGTGTATGTCAATTTATAAGTTAATAGACTTAAAAACAAAAGAAGTTCTGGTACATGATGCAACATGGATGAACCTTGGGGACATTATGTTAAGTGAAATAAGCGAGTTAGAAAGGAAAAATACTCTGATTCCACTTACACGAGGTACCTAGCATAGTCAAATTCGTAAAGACAGAAAAGAAGAATGGTGGTTTGCAGGATGGAATAATGGCGAGTTATGTCCTGTGTATGCCCTATTCAAATCCATTTTGAGTTCTTTAGAGAACAAAGAAGTTAATCTATTAACTTTCAAAAAAGTCATGTGTGATTTCCATATAATATGTAGCCATAGAACTTTGTGGGGTTTTTTGGTTTTGGTTTTTTGTTTGTTTAAGATTTATTTATTTATTTTAGAGAGAGAAAGAGTAGGAGGGCAGGAAGGGGCAGAGCGGGAGGGGAGAGAATCCCAAGACGACTGCCTGCTGAGTGTGGAGCCCGACATGGAGCTTGATCCCAGGACCGTCAGATCATGACCTGAGCCAAAACCAAGGGTCAGACGCTTAACTGACTGAGCCACTCAGGCGCCCTGCCATAGAACTTTGTTAATCACACAAGTTAAAATAAGCTCTAAGTGCAAATGCTTGCTTTAAATGCTTCTGCAAAGCCCTAGACAACAATGAAAACAATGTTTCCTCCTTTAATTAATCTCAGAGAAATGACATATAGTTACATAATTGCCCTGATTCTTATCCTGAGGATATAAGAGTGGAATGTGGAGGAAAGAATGCTCGGGAGAGAGTTGCTGTGCAAGAACTAGAGGAGGACTGGGGAGGACTAGAGTAGAGCCTTAGGTGTAGGGTTTGCCCCCAGTATAAGTGAGCTTCTCAACAATAAAATGTATGCCTTTTTCAACTAGGCTCTGAACTGTGAACGATTAGGCTATTGTGGTTGTGTCAGAACTATCCCTGAACAAGCCTAATTCTAGATTAAAACGAGAACGTGAGGTGTTGGACAGTTGAAATCCTTTCTGCACTCAGAAGGGCTTAAAGCTGAAAGGAGAAGGGGAGGTGGAGCTCGGGAAATGGGATCTTTTATGGCTGTTTTAAATTATTTTTAATATGGTTTCATTATTTATTGAACATTTTTAAGCAGAAGACAAATGCTATTACATTTACTTGGTTCTTTGAGTGGCTCATCATCATAGGATAAATAGCAAGGTATGGCCGCTATGCTTCAATGGCAACAGAAAGAATCAAATTTTACAAAATCTTAAAGCTGAGTCACAAAAGTGCATGACCACATTGAAGTGAGTAATGGCTAAATGGCACAGTCATCTTTTTGATAGATTGCATTTTCACTCAAATATCTGTTGCCCCTCCCTGAGCTCACCTTCCCACAGGAGGATGATACTCTTGGCTAGTGGACCCAGGCATGGCCAAAAGACTTGGTTTAGGTAATAAACTGTGAGCCAAAGTGACAGGTATCATTTTGGAGCAGGAACATCAAGAGCCATCACCTAGTTCACTGTGGTCTTGTTCCTCTGCTGCAAGACCAGCAACATCCCATATAGGAACTGCTCTGTGAGTTGGTCCTGTGAGTAGAGCAGAGTTGCAGTGGACCCATGATGAACATGTAAATTGGGCAGGAAATAAACCTCTGATTACTTGGGGTTGTTTTTTTCTGCAGCATTACTTAGCCTATCCAGACTTTTGTATGTTTCTACCCACACCACAGCAGTGTCATAAACATTTATATAGTCCATATAACATCTTGCTTAGCCTTCTTATTTACCTATTTTCCTTTTCCCAAAGGCCAAATTCACACAGTTTCTTCTCCACCCCTTGGTAACAGAATCCCAGCTTCATTCTAGCTACTACGTGCCCACCTAATAGTCTAAGCCAATTATTTACAACTTGCTTCCTCCTTGAAAGTAATTGGCCCAGGAGTGAGCATGTGACCAAGTTCTGAACAATGAGATTGAAGGGGAATCTGCCGGAGAATTTAGGAGAAATGTTCCCTTTCTGATAAGAGCAGCATGCAAAGAAAAAGTTGTTTACTGTCCTCCAAGTTTAGCTTTGAAAGCTGTAATGTAAGAATGTGATGCCTGAAACTGTGACCATGAGGATTGACACCAATGTGCCGAGAGCAGTGGATTTGTCAAGGATAGAAAGAGCTGGAGTCCTTGATGACATATCTGAACAAGCAAATCAACCTTAGGACTGCCTACCTGGACTTCTGAGTGAAGTATCAATGTCCTTGTAGTTTAAGCCATAGTCTGATTTTTCTGTTGCTTGCTGCCAAAAGCATCCTAACTGATGCAGCACGTGTAGACAAAGCACTGTTCACATGGCCAGTTTCACAAGGGGTTCATCTTTACGACTGCCCCAGATAGGCTTAGATTTACAAGTTCTTAAAAACAGTACAGTGGAAGTCAAAGGAATTTGGAGATTTTGCAGAATTGGGTCACCATAGTATAGTTCTATCCTTGATGAAATCCTCTCTGGTGCATGCCCTGAATGAAGCACTCCACTCCCTATGGCCATTTGGTTGGCCTAGGGTCATGTATGCCTAGGTAGGCCTGGAAGCTACCTGGGCCTCATCTTTTCCGCAGTGGCGAAATAAGTCTTTCAACCACCAAACCCCAATATGAGATTTCTCCAACACAAGGTAGTCAAGCCAGAAGGGCTGCCAAAGCTGTTGTCTTGAGCTCTCTCCATTACATAGTATCCTAAAGCAGCACCATAAATGAGTGCAGAGGGAGCTCAGGGCTTAAGCCTCAAGGAGTACTGTGTGTGTCACTCGTCTGAAGCCAGGCTCATCCCCAGCTGGTCCCAGGAGCTCCTCAGCAGCTGCAGCCACTGCCACAGAGCAAGTCATGGGTTTTGGCGAGTAGGCCCGCGTCTAAATGCTCGACATAAGTTTGGTCTTTTCAAAGTTTCTTGGAGCAACATCTACTTTGGTCTTTTCATAGTTTCTTGGAGCAACATCCACTTTGGCATTCTTTTATCAGCCATTATTTCCAGATGTTCCTTGTTTTTATTCCACTTTCCTATTTCACAAACCATGTTGTGTTATTTTCAATCCTTGTCTTTTGTCTGTGTTTGTGGATCTCATAAACAGTCTCAGAAATGTGATCATTCTTTGATTTTTCTAGGTATCTTTTTTCTTTGTTGTCCTAGCTGAGTGTGGATTCTGGACATCATGTAGGAGTGTTACTTTAAGCTTTTTGGAAACAAACAACTATCTTAATTGTTCTAGCACTACTTTCCTTTTATTTCCATTTTACGTGTATTTTCTATTTGCCAAGAATGTTGTTTTAATAGTTGGGGGCCCTTTTTTTTTTAAGATTTATTTATGTATTTTTAGAGAAAGAGAGAGAGTGTGCACAAGTGGGGAGGGGCAGAGAGAGGAGAGAGAGGATCTCAAGCAGACTCCCCACAGAGCACGGAGCCTGACGAGGGGCTCCATCTCACGACCCTGAGATCACAACCTGAGCTGAAACCAAGAGTTGGACACTTAACCGGCTGCGCCACTCAAGCCCTTTTTATTGTCTATGCTACCCTATACTTCTTTTCATCTTGCAAATAAGAGAGAAGTACACAAAATTTGTCTAGTACAGTTATTTATATCAATTCTTGTAACATTTTTGGAAAATTCCACGAGGAGAAGTTAAGTTGCTGTGAACCCAATAGTCCCCCTCAGCCCTGAATGGTACAAATGCAATATTTATCAAAATAACTTATTTTAAATCTGTATTATCTCATTTCAGTTTGCTTAGTATAAAGTAGATAGTAACTGGCTATATTTGCTATTTTTCTCTACTTTCTATATCCTCCATTTTATACTTACACTGCCCTTAGGTCAGGTTTTGTCGCTACTTGGCACCTCTGAGTTCTTAGCATTCTTTCTTAGATTTATACCTTGAATCAGAAAATCTTTTTTAAGAAATCTGTATCTGCACATTGTCCCATAAAATTTTCTTCGGATGGATTAATAATGTGCCAAGCTCGTAAGGAGTTTAATGGCTATTTTGCCTTGTGGATTTATTGTGGTTTCTTTGTTGTTGTTTTTGGAGAATTTCTATTCTTCCATCAGTTCACAGAAACCTTGAAGCATCTGTGCTTGGGAGAAGGATGATCACAGGGAAGTGAAAAAGCACATGTAACTGCTTTGTTGCTACATATTGTGTGGCAATAAAAGTCATAGGCCCTGACGTTCCAGATAGTCAACGATATACAAACAGCTTGTGTTCCAACAGTCTGTAGGTCAGCTGCTTGTTTGAAATGCATTTCCCAATGGAAACAAGGTTAAGAGGGGCACTTGGGTTTTTAGGTGAGTTCATAAAAGCCTGTTTCACCCAGAATATCACAAATTCTGTACATTGTAGTGAATAAGAGCAGAATATTGTTATAATACTGCTAAGTCTTAAGTAGCCAAAAAAGAAATACAACTGAATAAGAAAGCGCCTTTAAAAAACATATATTGGGTGCTGATAGTCACAGAAAAACAAATTTAACTAGACAGGCATGTAGAGGAATAGTCTTATGAAAATTCCAACAGGGACAATGGAAGGACAAATGGTACTTAGTTTCCTTCCTTTCCTTCCCCTCCCTCCCTCCCTCCTTACTTCCTTCCTCCCTCCCTCCCTCCATCCCCCTCTCTCTCCCTTTCTCTTTCTTTCCTTTTTTTCCTTCTCTCTCTCTCTCTCTCTCTCTCTCTTTTTTTTCATTTTGAGCGTCACACAATACAGAAAGCTTTGTTCAGCCACACTGTACCAGAGAAAGGCGGGCTCACTTTGATGCTGTCATCTTAGGCTTCTGCCAGTTCTCTCTTACTCCATTTCCGTTCATCCCGCTTCCTTTTCTCCTCAGCTGCTCTACTCCTTCCCTCCTTTGCCCGAGGTTTCAGGGACCTGTAGCACATGGCTCCGGAGGCCTGTGGAGCAACAGGGCGGAATGACAGCCGAGCTTGATGGGTGGAGACCTGCACCAGTGACACCATCTTGTCGGTACAACCCGCACACCCACTAATTTTCTTTTTTATGTCTGTTTCTCTTTAAAACAAACAGCTTGAGGGGCAGGGCGCCTGGGTACCTCCGTTGGTTGAGCTTCCGACTCTTGGTTTTGGCTCAGGTTGTGATCTCAGGGTCGTGAGATTGAGCCCCGCATCAGGCTCTATGCTCAGTAGGGAGTCTGCTTGAGATTCTCCCTCTCTCTCTGCTCCTCTTTCCCTTTCTCTCTCTCAAATAAATAATCTTTAAAAAAAAAAACATTAAGAAAAACAACTTTGAATTCTGCCACACCATTACGGTTCTATAGTGACCCCTCAGAAACATTAACTTTGAATGGCTGGCTTTTCTTTTGGCTGGTTTGTTCCTGTATTTTTACTTTCGTTTCTTGATGTTTAAGAGAAAAGAGGGATTCAAGTGAAAGTATTGGCAAATTCACACAGATCCACTGCAATCTTTAGTCTAAACTCCTATCTGCCTAAACTGACAGTTTCTCCCTTTGTGCCCAGAATACTCGTTGTTCAAAACAATATGACTGTGTTGCTTGGGCAGCCAAAAGAGAGGGGGACACTTCGGGGCAAGGAGGACAACTCTAAATGTCAGCATTAGGTGGAAAATGCTGTTCTTCTACACCCAGTAAAGTCGTCCTGTTCTCCATGCAAGCAGAGGCTTTATTTTTTATAAAGACAGCTCCCTGCTGTTGAATATTGTCTAAGAGGCAAAAAAAAAAAAAAAAAAGTAAAGAATATGTGTTTTCTACTTATGCTCCTGGCTGACTGTACCTATAATCCAAGCAAGTATGACTTATATGAAAAAAGGCATATTTTATCTCTCATAACATACCATACTCAGAAATTGCTACATAACACGAATTTAGAGCCCATCTTTATAATTTAACAGGATGTGATCATCTAAGTAGTGAAAAAGATGTGCCAGAATTATTTTAAAAAATTGAAGGGCGTGGGCGCCTGGGTGGCTCAGTTGGTTAAGCGACTGCCTTCAGCTCAGGTCATGATCCTGGAGTCCCGGGATCGAGTCCCGCATCCGGCTCCCTGCTCGGCGGGGAGTCTGCTTCTCCCTCTGACCCCCCCCCCCCCCCCCCCCCCCCCCC
>NW_027397065.1:123826-142625 GCF_003265705.2 Callorhinus ursinus
CATGTGCTTTCTCTCTCTCTCATTCTCTCTCTCTCAAATAAATAAATAAAATCTTAAAAAAAAAATTGAAGGGCGCTTGGGTGGCTCAGTCGGTTAAGTATTTGACTCTTCATTTCGGCTTAGGTCATGATCTCAGGATCGTGGGATCGAGCCCCATGTCTGGCTCTGTGCTTAGGAGGGAGTCTGCTTGAGATTCTCTCCCTCTGCTCTTCACTCCCCCTCCCAGATAAATAAATAAATCTTAAAAAATTTTTGAAAGAGCTTTCAGGGTTTGAGTTATTTTGCTTGGATTGAGAACTCTAAGAGGTGACCAAAATTGCCTTTGAAACATAAAAGGGAACTTTTAAGGGATAAACTGAGACTTAATAAAATTTTAAGAGGTTATTTGAGCAAAAGTCTATTTTAATTGGCAGTGCCACACTGGAAGTAATTAGGAGTGCTCCACTGACAGTAGCCAGGGCAGAGACTTTTGTAGGGAAGCTGGGGAAGCAAAGCAAGGGAATTATTTGATTTGCCATAGCTTAAGCATTTGCTTTATTTGGAAAAGCCCAGTTAGCTGTTGGCAACTGGTTGTCCTTAGATTTCAATTTCTTGGGTTTTTGAGGCATTTACAGGCTTAGGTTTTGGTTTGCTTATGGAAGCTGCTAAATATTTAGAACTACCTCAGTCTAATGGCCTCTTTGTTTAATCAGTTACTTTGAGGGGCTGTGATGAACCTACCATATTTACCAATTGCAGAGCATTGCTGCATTTAAATATCTCTAAACTTGAATGTGTAACTGAAAAAGGAATATGTCACTAAGCCAGTAATAGATATATCTGATCCAATAGCTCCTATCAAAGTGATTCAGTTTATTTTAGTTTAAGGAGACCATTGTGAGTCACCTCATTCGCACAAACTGTCAGGTGTGGTCTGAGGGGCCCACCATGAATGATAAAGGCACAGACATTCCAGGAGTTTAGAGGTTGCCTCCCGGAAGCTAGAGACAAAGGCCAGTCTAGTTCTTTGTTATACAAAATTATGTAGACCCTGATAAAGGTCTAATGTTCAGAATATATAAAGATTAAAGAATACTTATAACTGAACAATAAAAAAACAACTGAATCAAAAAGTGGGCAAAGGATTTGAATTGACGTTTTTCCAAAGAAGTTACACAAATGGCCAGTAAGCACATGAAAAAATATTCAGAATTGTTACTTCATTCATTACCCCTCTTGCCAGAATCTATACTGAAAGCTCATTTTTTCTTTTTTCGACTGAGGCACAAGAATGCAAAGGCAACATGGCCCATCTCCCAATCTCTCTGCTCTCTGTTTTTTTCCAGACCTCCATTAGGGAGTCCTGTACTTTGGAAGGGATTAGGTAGACCTTATACTCTGGTCCTCATTTAGTTCCTTGTGTCCATTACCCCTTAGAAACTGTGGAATGGATGGGACAGTTGGTTGGTTCCTCGGATCTTCAGCAGGTCTGGCACTGTAAGATTAAGCATGCCATGCCTCCTGCTGTATAGTCTCCATGACTGACTTCTTGTTCTTTTAAATTTCAGTTGGAGGCCGCCTCTGCTCAACAACTTCCCAGAATTTCTCCCCTGTTCCCAACCCCAGTTTTGATTCAGGTGCATCTCCCACATGTTCCTCCTGTACTTTATCTATATCTCTGCCATAGGTGGCATTTATTAATGTTGACATATAGATAATATAGTGTGGTAATGGACACTGGAGTCACAATGTCTGGGTTTAAATTCTGGCCTTATTTCTTATAAACCATGTGACATGAAGAAAGTTTCTTAAATTTTGTGTGCCTTAGCTGCCCCATCTAAAATAGTAAGAGGCTCCTGGATGGCTCAGTTGGTTAGGCATCGGACTCTCGTTTTCAGGTCAGGTCATGGCCCCAGGATCCTGGGACCGAGCCCTCTGTCGGGGTCTGTGCCCAGATTCTTTCTCCCTCCTCTGCTCCTCTTCTCCCCGCTACCCCGCTCACGTGCCTACGTGCAGGCTCTTTCTCTCTCTCAAATAAATAAATCGTAAAAAATCAAATAATAATACCTCTTGCATAAGGCTGTTGAAAGAATAAAATAATCTATGGCAATTAGTATTATTTGTTTGGCACATAGTAACTGATCAATAAATTTTAACTATCGTTATTGTTTTTGTTTACAAAACAATTTGTTCTAGTTTATCCAGGGGGTAATAAGCTTCTTAAGGACAGAGAGTTTTATCTTATTCCCTTGTCATTCTCCAGGGCTAGTAAGTGTGCCTGACACACAGTAGATGCTCAACAAATATTTTGTTGTTTTTGAATATAGACAGAACCAGGTTTTGTCTCAGGGGCAAAACTAAAACAACACACTTCAGTCTATCTCCAGATACCTAGGGTTCATTTTGCTCTTCTCTGGTCCATGCAGTAATTATCTTTGGGGACTATCCATGGTGCTGACTTTTGCCCAAGTGGCTTACGTAGCCAGAGCCTGCCCCAACAATTTGGGCCATATCCTCTGTTGACTTAATATCTCTGCTGTACCCCCAGGCTGACTGAGCATGCTGTCATCTCAGTGTGCTGAAGGCTAAGGCCTTTTAGTAACCCTCCCTACCTGACTTCCTAAGTAGGCCAGTGGACTCTTTCCTAAATCCTACCCTTTCGGCTTGCTCCTCGTGACACCAACCACAAAAATAGCTAGTGTTCTTCTCTACTCTCTCTCTCTCCCTTTCTTGAATGCCTTTTCTGTTTTCCTTCCCCACTACTTTGTTGCTGTTGTTTTTCTCTACTTTTACCTTCTTCCTCAAGTATGATGCAAAATACTTTATTTATACCACTTCATTATCAGTGACCTCCTCCCCCAAATTTCTTTGGAATTGGTGGCATATTTTCTCTAAATGCAGCAAGAGGAAGGAGGGGAAGACTTCAGTGGGAGAAAAGCAAGAGACAGGCAGGCTTTTCAGAGGCGGCGAGCTGTATGTTTGCCCTCTAACATTTACCTGTTTAAAGTTAAGTTCAAATATAGATTTTCCTTAAGACAGAGCTGAGGACGACAGTGGTTATGAAATGTGTGTGGTGATAGAGCTTGGATGGGGGATAAAACCTAGGTGAGAAATGCCCCGAGGATGAACACTGGTTAAATCACTAGCTTGTGTGGGGCCGATTTGGTGAGAGAGACAGTTTTGTTTTGTTTCCAGATAAACTCTGCTAGAAGGAAGCCATCCAAAGAAGAAAGGGAAAGTTCTGAGGTTTTTTCCCTCCGTGAACCTAATTAAAAGAAATTGTGCTACATCTACACACAGATAAAAATCATCACCATCTTTGAGTAGGAAGACTTGATAGCACTTAACGGATGCACTTCCTAATACAGCTCTAGCAGTGTACAACCAACAAATTTGGCCTAGTCAAGGAACTGAAGTGAATCAGCTTCAGCTGTCACAGCCCCAGACTTAGAGCTCCTCTGATAGTCAGTGCTGGGAGTCAGTGGAGCCCAGACAGCTGAGCCAGTTTCCAACTCTTCACATGATCACAAGCTTTACTAGAATGTTTCCAAAAGCAAATTAATATGCATGCTGCAACATTTCCTATTGTTTTAGTTAATGTGAACAACTGGCATAGTAATTTTTTTTAAAGATTTATTTTTTGAGAGAATGAGCGAGCACGTGAGTTGGGGGAGGGGCAGAGGGAGAAAATCTTCAAGCAGACTCAGTGCTGAGCTTGGAGCCTGATGTGGGGCTCGATCCTACAACCCATGAGATCACAACCTGAGTTGAAACAAGCGTCAGACGTGCAACCAGTGGAGCCACCCATATGCCCCTGGTGTAGTAATTTTTTAGTTTTATTTGTTTTGTTTTGCTTTTCAGAGCTAACACTATTTGGAGCCAGGCATTTTTCTGAAAGCTTCACATACATTAACTTACTCAGTTTCCAAAGTAACCAGATGATCTAGGTGCTATTAGTATTCCATTTTACACATGAAGAATTGGGGCCCAGAGAAGTTGAATAACTTGCTGAAAGTCACATAACACTGCTAGAAAATGACTGTCCTTTGAGTCAGAATTCAGACCCAGACGTTCTGACTCCAGAGTCTATGCTCTGAATCCTTGCACTGCTCTGACCCTTTTAGGAAATCATGTGTGGTGGGGCCATCTTTCTAATGGTGTAGAAACTGGGTGAATATGCATTACTTTAAATGCATTTAAAACAGGGGCACCTGGGTGGCTCAGTCGGTTAAGCGACTGCCTTCAGCTCAGGTCATGATCCTGGAGTCCCGGGATCGAGTCCCGCATCGGGCTCCCTGCTCGGCAGGGAGTCTGCTTCTCCCTCTGACCCTCCCCCTCTCTCATGTGCTCTCTCTCTCTCTCTGTCTCATTCTCTCTCTCAAATAAATAAACAAAATCTTTAAATAAATAAATAAATAAATAAATGCATTTAAAACAAATGCCAAGGACTCCTTAAAGTGAACATGAGGATAGATCAGTAAAAATAAATGCAATCTGATAAACCTGCAAACCCGGTGAGAAAGTTGTCACTTCGTGAGCTAATTCTTACCTACCCTGCACGGGGAACCACTTTTTTATGTACTCACTGTTTGTGGGGTCCCAGTTACCTAACTAGCTCTCTCCACGTCTGTCCCTCCAAATATACTATACAATTTGCAACCACACATTATCTTATTATAACAAATATAAAATAGCTTTTTATTGTGAAAAAATAGATCTGAACTGAAACTCTGGAAATTTCTCAAATTATTCCTTCTGATTTACTCTTTGAAACCATGGAATTTATTTGAGCAAAACCTCTGCCAGTCTACCCTTTCCCTGTACTTCGCTTCCTATATTTTCTAACATCCATCTTGCAAAACGGCCCCTTCTCTTTGCTTGTGCTGAAATCGCCTCTCCACACCTCTCTCTCTCACCTTGGACCACAGAAGTTTGTTTTGCGGTGGACAGGTCACCCCTTGGCTTGGGCTGATCACTAATCAAGTTCTGTCCTCCCTACTTTCTTTTCTTCGCCCCAGTGAGTCCAACATTCTGGTGTTACCTTCTCCTCTGTCCTCTCCTATTCCCAGATGAATTCATTCCTTCCCAGGAAATCTCCATTTCCCATCTCCATCTTCAGTAATTCCCTTCCTCTTCACCTTTTTCTTCCTTGCCCCATTTCCATAGGAAAATCTCTCACATAGAAGTTCTTCATTCTCTCTATGAATGAGCCAAACAGACTTTTGTCTCTCTTGCCTGCTGCTGTATCCCCAGAGCCTAGAACAGCACTTGTCACTTAGTGGCCAACCAGCCCTCATCTGTTCAGCTCATGAACAACCGAAGGAGACTGAAGTCATGACTGTTTGATTTCATCAAAAGTGTCTTTGACACAACTATCTCAAGCAAGAAGAAAACCACAATGGTTTTCATTTCTTAAAAATTTCTTTTTAAATTAACACTCAGCATATTTGAAGTGGTTATAAGAAATAACACTTATTAAAGAATAGTTTGAAACTATATAAAGCTGTTTATTTTATTTGATTTTTTGAAAAGATTATTTATTTTAGAGAGAGAGAGAGAGAGAGCAGGGGGAGGACCAGAGGGAAAGGAAGAGAGTATGGAGCCTGACATGGGGCTCAATCTCACGACCCTGAGATCAGGACCTGAGCCAAAACCAAGAGTCGGGAGCTTAACTGACTGCACCACCCAGGTGCCCCAGAATTCAAACTTTTTAAAGAATGCTTTATGATTAATCTAGTTATCCCTAGATTATTAATCATTTATTCCCAAATAGTGAATTTTGTTTGCTTTTACAATGAGCATCTTCTTTTTCGGTGATTTCTTTATTGTTGTAAAATGTACTGAATATCTCCTTTCCTAATTAGGAAAATCAAGCTGTTCCCATTTTAGTATAATTGGAACCTATATCACTGGAAGAATCTTAACTGATTTGCATTAAGACAAGCTCATGTGAAGCATAACGGAGTAAATATATACATACTACTGACGATAGGGTTTAGTTGCTGTGCTTTTTTTTTTAAGATTTATTTATTTATTTGAGACAGAACACAAGTTGTGGGAGGGGCATAGGGAGAGGGAGACAAACACACTCCCCACTGAGCAGGGAGCCTGACAGGGGGCTCGATCCCAGGACCCCGAGATCATGACCTGAGCTGAAATCAAGAGGCAGATGCTCAACTGACTGAGCCACCCAGGTGACCCTCATTGCTGTGCTTCTTAAAACATGGGTATGAAATAGCGTTCCATGTCCCTGCTGAAGGACCTTATGTCCTCTCTCACTCCCCACTAGTGTTGGCTTCTACAGGCATCAGCTTCTTCGTCCATAAAATGGAATAGCCCTTACTTTGTTGTGAGGTTTACAGCACTCCATAGGATGCCTGACATCTAGGAGACACTCAAAAATATGGACCTATTTCATGTTTACTGGAAAGAACAAATATTTTGTTCATTTACTTATATGACCTAATACAAAATTTCATTCAACATTTTGGATTCTGGACACTCTTTCTTCCTATTTTTAATGTTTCCTAATGGTCACAGCCTTCAGGTTTCCTAGACAACATCTTTTTTTCTCAAGAGGTTCTTGACAACTGTATTGTAAAAAAAAAAAAAAAGTTAAGATGTAACTTGGTTGATTTACAATGATACATCTAGGTTGTGCATTGGTCCAGTTTTGCACAGAGAGAATAGCCTGCAAGTTCCCACATGGCAACTTGTCTGTCATGGGGCTGCCCAGTACCTGGGTTTTCCCACTCCTGACTTAGACTGGTGGATCTAAGCATCACCAGACCCCAAACTGTTACAGGTCTGGAGGGGGAATGGTGCTTGGGCCCCTCTGTTAGAAGGTGAAAATGTGAGGAGACTATTGACCTTCTTGGGAAGAGGTGCTTGAGATTCTCTCTCCTCCCTCTGCTCTTCCCTCTTGTGCTCTCTCTCTCTCTCTAAAACAAATAAATAAATCTTAAAAAAAAATGGAGGTTGCTTCATCTTCAACACAACAACCATTTACTGAGCACCTACTGCATGCACAGGGCCAAGCACTGGCGATGAAATCAAAGCATAGAGATGAGTGAAGCATGGCTCTTGTACATGCAGGGTTCCTAAATACAATGAAGACGGCACACGCAAATTTACATGGATACAGGGTAGTTTGTAAAAAGAACAATCAGTGGATCCAAAGTTTTTTTAATGGAGGTTGGAGAGTTGAGGACAACTTGGGTTGTCAGTTCTTTATTTTTTCATAAAGGATATTTAAAAAAAAAAAAACCTGTCAACAACCACTATCATTTTGCATAAAAGGGATACATTCATTCCTAAAACAGGAAGGGCAAATTTTTCAGAATAATAGGCCTTTAAATTTTAATGAGTTGTATTACAAACTTACTACATTATCCTTATTTTTCTCATTTCACAGAAGATCAGTGAAACTTTCTTTAAACCAATGTTTTAAGAATTATGGTCTAAATGAATTCCTAAATGTCATTCCTGCCAAATGACATATGGGTACATTTTGATGTTTTTGAAATAGAAGCCTGCTAGAATATGAGGAAGTGCTATTGTTTTATTTCCTTGCCCAACCTGGGCCCCAGCAATTGCTCTCATGGGAATATTCCAGGGGTCCAGGCTTCAGTGGGCAAGGGCTCTTTGGATGAGCTGGAATGGAGCCACTGGTAGAAATGGGTATGGCCCAGGAGAGGTTTAGCTGCTTCCTGTGGGGCTGGGCCAAAGTTAACCAAAGTGCCTTTGATAAAGGATTTTGAAAAATAATATTTTTCTTTTTGTTTTTTTTTCGAAGATTTTATTTATTCATTTGTCAGGGAGAGAGAGAGCGTAAGAAGGGGAACAGCAGAGGGAGAGGGAGAAGCAGGCTCCCCACTGAGTAGGGAGCCTGTGGGACTCGATCCCAGGACTCTGGGATCATGACCTGAGCCGAAGGCAGACGCTTAACCAACTGAGCCACCCAGGTGTCCCTATTTTTCTTTTTCTTGACAGTTGTGACAGTCTAGAATGGAAAATGCTCAAGGGATAATGTTACTATATCATGTAGCTAAATTAGTAATAAAATCCCGAGGGGGTCTTAATGACTGGAAATCCAGAATTTCCCAGTGGTTCGACATCTATGTTCAACTCTGCCAATCTTAATCAGCAGAACTTTCTTTCCAAATACACTGAAGTCCACCCTGTGTGTTCCTGTACAAGTAGTTCTTTTTCTACATCTTGACTTCAAGGCAATTTCAGTATTTATATTTTTTTAAAAAAGCATATTCCTTGCCATTAAGACATGTAATATACTTTTAAAGTTCCTGTGATCTTTCAAGTTTATTCCTGCAGTAATCTGACAAACTAGAGTAACAAACAACACAGGAAATTAAACCAAGAGACCATAAGCTGAAATTCAGTTTTTTAATTTAAAAAAATGTCATCACCAAAGTCAGGATGGGGTTTATCATCAGACTTGGGGCAATTTCTCAGTTTTCTTCAGATGCTATTAAAAAATAACGTTTGAAGTATCCCCAGGATATTTGGTCTTCCAGTAAGTCAATCTATAATTCACTTTGCTTTTCTCTTTCACAATTACGGTGCTTGCTATTTGTATTTGAGATGAAAATAACACAAACATAGTTGTGCTCTAGAGTGGAAACCTGCTCCACTGACCAACAGGAGCTAATTTTGTCATAAATAATGATCACAGCAGTGGATCTCAGCAACTACACCACCATACGAGTTATATAAATAAACTCACTGACAGTTAACTTCACACACTCACGGAAACAGAGGCAAATGAAAGTAATGAAAATGCATTTGCGGCTCAGTGTGAAAGCTCTCAGGCTTGTCTTCTGAAGTTATTTCTTTTACCAGCTCAGGGTATTTGGATTTCTGAGGTTTTCCTTCTAATGTTTCTGGGTCACATTGTCTTCTTTTTAAATTAATTTGTTTTTATTTTTTTTAAACCACCTTTGGAGTTATGCTTGACATACCAAAGGCTGTACATAATGAATATAACTTGATGAGTTTGGAGATAAGTACACATCCATGAAACCAGGACCACAATCCATGCCATAAACCTTCTATCACCTCCAAAACTTTCCTTTCACTCTCTTAATTGTTATCATTATCATCATTATTGAGTGATAAGAACACAACATACCAAAACTTTAAGTATATAATATAGTATTATTAACCATAGAAACTATGAGGTACAGTAGATCTCTAGAACTTACTAATTTTGTATAAGTGAAACTTGTACCTTTTGACTCCTATCTACCTGTTTCTCCCTCCCCCTCAGCCCCTGGCAACCACTATTCTACTCTCTGCTTCTGTGAGTTTGACTGTTTTAGTTTCCTCATTTAAGTGGCATCATTTAGCATTTGTTCAACTGTGTCTAGCTTATTTCACTTAGCATAATGTCCTCCAGATTCATCCATGTTGTTGCAAATGGCAAGATTTCTTTCTTGATATTCCATTGTGGGCATATGCAACATTTTTTTTATCCATTCATCTGTTGATGGGCAATTAGATTGCTTAGCTATTGTGAATAATGCTGCAGTGAACATGGGACTGCAGATATTTCTTTGAGATCTTTTTTTTTTTTTTTTTAAAGATTTTATTTATTTATTTGAGAGACAGAGAATGAGAGAGATAGAGAGCACGAGAGGGAAGAGGGTCAGAGGGAGAAGCAGACTCCCTGCTGAGCAGGGAGCCCGATGTGGGACTCGATCCCGGGACTCCAGGATCATGACCTGAGCCGAAGGCAGTCGCTTTAACCAACTGAGCCACCCAGGCGCCCTTTCTTTGAGATCTTGATTTCCTTTCTATATCTATCCTGACATGTGATTGCTGGATTATATGGTAGTTCTATTTTTAATTTTTTGAGGAACCTCCATACTGTTTTACATAGTGACATGGGTCATAGTGAAATATTCAAAACATGTCCCCTAAAATCAGGAACAAGGCAAAGATGACCACTCTCCATCTTTTAGTCAATATTTTACTTAAGTCATAGCTGGTATAAACCATGAAGTTTGGATAGAAAGAAAAACAAATGTCTCTATTCACAGGGAAAAAGATTATCTTCATAGAAATCCTATGGAATCTACAGTGAAATGATGAAAACTAAAAGTGGACTTAGGAATCTTTCAAGATATAGTTTTCACAACCATAATTCAGTTTAATTTCTATATATAGCAGCAAAAAACTGAACATGTAATTTAAGAAAAATATATTTTAGCTTTTTTAAAACTCACAAAATAGTTATGAATAAATTTAAGAAAAAATGTGAAATAATTCTACCCTGAAAACTACATAATGCTGCTAAAAGTAATTTTTTTGTGTGTTATGGGTACAACTATATTTATATACCAAAGTGGAATCATACAGTACATGCAATTTTGTAGCATCCTTTTTCTGAAAATGAATACATTAAGGACACATTTTGACATTCTTAATTATTTATTTTCAAACTTTAAAAAAACTCTGGGGGCCCTGGGTGACTCAGTCAGTTAAGCGTCTGACTCTTGATTTCGGCTCAGGCTGTGGTGTCGGGGTCATGAGATCCAGGCCTGTGCTGGGCTCCACGCTCAGCAGTGAGTCTACTTGATATTCTCTCTCTCACCCTCCCCAACCCCACTCTCAAATAAATAAATAAATAAATCTTTAAAAAATAAAATAAAAAACAAAAAAACTCTGGAACTTGGAAAATTTCAAGCATATATAACAAGAAACACAACACCGTCAGAAACCTTCACGTACCCATCACCCAGGTTCAATGCTTTTGGTTCATCTGCTACTCTCTTGCCTGCCACAGAGGTATTTTTCTTTTAATAGTTGCTATACAATATTCTTTTAGTTCCGGGTATATAACACAGTGATTCAACAATTGTATACATTGTGAAATGTTCACCATGATAAATATAGTTACCATCTGTCACCGTACAAAGTTATTATAATGTTATTGACTATATTTCCTATGCTGCCCTTTTCATTCCATTTCTCCTTTATTTTAGGCGAAACACATTGCCTTCTTAATAGAAATATCACAGAACTTTTCAACTGGGTCAAGATCTAGAGATTGCTGCTATAAAGAGACCACAGCCTTGTAGAATGAGTGTGCATTGCAGGCCTAATTTCACATTTGATCCCAGAAAAGGAAAGCAGAACTGTAATTTGAACAAAATATAACTATTGAATCTTACAAGAGAAAATGAAACGTACTCCTATGCCAACTGCCAGGCAATGTTCCTGGCTCCAAAGTATAGCCCGGGGCTATGCCAGATGGTCCTTCCTAGGAAATTGAGTTTGTCCTCCACATAGGAAATCTGAATGACTCTATCTCCCAGGATATGCTCTATTGTCCATTCCCATGAACACTGTAAGAAATTAAAAAAAAAAAAAGTGGCCACGGCTGAAGATTGATCAAGGAATGGAAGCTGTTAAATAATTGAGACTTTTGCTCATTGCTCAGCATTCTGGCTGCGACCGGAGGTTGTGGCCTTAGAATGATGGGGTAGAATTATTATGCGGGGTGACAGAGCAATTAATAACTAACAAAAGAATACATACTATGTCCCTAACGCTGTGCTAAAAATGGACACACATTAACACCTACAACAAATCCAGGAGGTCAGTGTCATTATTATGATGATGATCATTTACCATCCCTATTCACAGACGTGGAAATCAGTGGACACATTTCCACTAGATTCTGGGCTGCCAGCTCATAGAGTTGCCTAAAGTTTTACTTTTGATAAATGGCAGAACCTCAGTTTGAACCCTGTTCTCTTTGACTTCAGAGTCTGGGATTGACATTATATGTAACAGTATCATGACCACCCCAGCATTTATATAAAATAATATTGCCTCAGACGGGCTAGCTTTTGAGTGTTAGGAGGCTCCACTGAGCTTTCCCTTGCTCAGATAACATTTGCTGGGGGGCTTCTCTATCCTGCTTTTTGTTCCCCAGACATTTACTGAGGTGTCTCATCCAGGCTTGTCTTCTTCTGTTCAAATTACATAAGCTTTGGTCTCTACTAAAAACAGGATTATGTCTATCGATCATTTTTTTAAATAGCTTCAGTGGTGACATTTCTCCTCTGCTGAAAGAGCCTTTTAATTTTCATGCTGCTATGGGTGAACCACAGCTAAGCTTGGGGGTAAAAAAAAAAAAACCCAAAATAAGCCAAACTCTACAGATTCTAATATTATTTGGACAATTGAATTCCTACATAAATTCTGAGAGATGATAGGTAGAGTCAGATTTATAATATTGCTCAAGATAGGGCCTGGAATCCACAGCAAAGGTGAGAACGTGGATTCATTCAAGCCACCTCTGCTCTCCCTTAAAACTTTCCCTAGCAAAACTCCTCCTCTGCAATGTCCAAAGTGCTCTAGAGTTAAAAACAAGAATGAAAAGATATTATTAATTATAGCCAACATGGGTGGTGCACTTCTGTGCCAAGCTAAGTGTAAGTTATCATTACCCTTTCAAGAAAGTCCAATGATCCTGAGCAGTTGAGTAATTCCTTTGAGTCATAGCCAGCAAGTGACAGAGTTGTGGGATTTAAACATTGAACCTTGAACATGAGTTGGATTTGTTTTGGTTTTTGTTTGTTTTGTTTCTTTTTTGCCAGAATCCATGTGTCTACAAGTTATCAAACACGGTCTGCCTGGGCCAGGCCCTTAGCAACACCTTGCAGGGAAAATGGATCCATCAGTTATGATTGCTCTTCAAAAAGGCCAGAATCTGACTAGTAAGATAAAATATAAATACATGAAGTTTATTGACCACAAAAGAAAGTTAAGTCATATGTCAAGAGGTGTTGCTTGCAATACAAAATTCGGTTGTCAGATACATTATACTAATCCTAATTGCGATAGGAGTTCAGAAGAAGTTGAGGGGGTCTCAGGTGCAGGGCAGAAGCCTCAGGGTGGAGGTGGGGTTTAGTCAACTGTGCAAAAAATATTGGGTTTCCCAGAATTGCCAGATGGTGGGGCTTTCTAGGTGAGAGCAGGGGCCAACCCCAGGGGTTAGGGCAGGTGAGTACCAGAATTTAATACTGTACTCCACCTCCTTTCCCCCTCCCTCCCTCTAACTGTTCCTTCTTTTGATCCAGGGCTTTGTGCTGCTGCATTTCTCTTGTTAAGAAGGAATATGAGTGGGGCACCTGGGTGGCTCAGTCGGTTAAGCATCTGACTGTTGATTTCGGCTCAGGTCATGATCTCAGGGTGGTGAGATTGAGCCCCGCGTCGGTCTCCCACGTAGCCGGCAGTCTGCTGGAGATTCTCTCTCCCCCTCTCCCTTTGCCCCTTCCCCTGCTTTTGCTCTCTCACGCTCTATCTCTCTAAAATGAATAAATAAATCTTTTTTTAAAAAAGAAGGAATATGAGCTAATAAATCCATTCATACAAAGATGTGTACCCTTGGGCACCTGGATGGCTCAGTTGGTTAGGCGACTGCCTTCGGCTCAAGTCATGATCCTGGAGTCCCTGGATCGAGTCCCGCATCGGGCTCCCTGCTCAGCGGGGAGTCTGCTTCTCCCTCTGACCCTCCCCCCTCTCATGTGCTCTCTCTCTCTCTCTCTCTCTCATTCTCTCTCAAATAAATGAATAAAAAAAACTTTAAAAAAAAGTTTAAAAAAAATAAAAATAAAAAAAGATGTGTACCCTTAGTAAAAGTATATGCATTTCTAACAAGTGCACAGGGACACAGAAATGATAAAGTAATGAGTCACTGATAGTGGAATTCCTCTTGCTTAGTGTCCTTCAGGGGCCCACCCTGCCCGTGTAAACTACCACTTCTGGACTTTGTGTTGAATCAGTGAGTACCACTCTGCCTCCCACAGCATTGGCCCCAACCAGGGCTGGATGAAGGAATGTGGCCGCCATCTCTGGCAGTGGGAAATCAACCCAGAGCACCTGCTTTGCTAGTGGAGGTGAGTGATGTGTTTTTCAAATATATAGCATACATACATTGTTACTCTTTATATATTTTACCCGAACGTTTACCAAAGCCCGAACAAAAAAATAATCACATTTTAAAATTATCTTCCGTACTACTTGAGAACTAAGAGTAGCAGTTACAGAATCTCATTTGATTTGCCTCAGGCAAGCATATGCTGCTCTATATGTATTTTTGACTGACACATTAACTGCCTCAGAATATGGCAATTTTACTATTTAAAATAAACTATGGAAATTTAACTGCATAAAGATTTGATAATAAGCTCTAGCCATGGTAAGCCTGGGGTCATCTGGTAACTTGTCACTTCTACGCTCATGTACTCAGATGGACTTGAACCTTGAATGGACTTGAAAATAGCCCACGGGAACGAAGAAGTCATGCACTGGCACCAGGGTTAGGGATGTCAAGCATCCCCTTTGTCGGGGGCTGTGGGGCTTCCCAGGACAGAGGCTTTGCAGTGCTCACCCCAGGAGAGTCCTGAGCAAACTAGGACAAGGTGGTCACCCTGTGAAGACCGGATTACAGGGCAGGGGCAAGGCTCTGAGTCTCGCGGCCAGTATGCTGGCTGTGGAGGATACCCCCCAGAAGGAAAGCGCTTCTCTGATGGGGTGTCCGGGGCTGTGTGAGGTTAGCCTTTTGGCTCACAGAGCTGTGGGTATGGGTGAAATAACCCAAAAGAAGGGACAGAGAGGACATACAGGAAAAGAGAGTGAAGGGTGTGAGCAGAGCGATGGTTACAGGCAGCCTGCAGTGGACCCTGGCAGGAGGGGAGAGAAAAGGAAGCGGAAGACAAGCTGCTCTACCCTGTGGGCCCAGAGGAGACGAGCGGCTCGGTGCAGATCGGGAAGCTGTGCTTCAAAGGCCTAGCACGGGAGCTCTTAGCCCCAGCTGGCCGTTAGAATGATGTGGTACTTTTGAAAATGCAGATGTCTGGGCTATACCCAGGCTAATTTGGATTAGGATTTCTGGAGGTGCGCACAGTCATTGGTCTTTTTTTAAAAGGATCCTTAGGATCCTAGGTGATCCTAAGACACAGGTAAGATTGAAAACCTTTGGCCTTGGGCTCCCTGCTGGGTGTAGAGTCTACTTTAAAAAATAAAAATAAAAACAGAAATAAAATTGATTTTGATAATACTGACCTTCTCCTCCCCCCTCCCCCGCCCCCGTCCCGGTAATCTCTACATCCAGCGTGGGGCTTGAACTCATGACCCTGAGATCAAGAGTTACATGCTCTTCTGACTGAGTCAGTTAGGTGTCCCTGATATCCTAATCTTATATCCTACAACCTTGCTGTATTCACTCACAAGGTTTTGTAACCTTTTCAGAGATTAGGATTTTCTTCACAATCATGTTATCTGTTTAAAAAGATGGTGTGATTTTTCCTTTCATGTCAGTATGTCTTTAATTTCCATTTCTTGCCTTTTGCCACACCTAGGACCGTTAGAAAAGATGTTAAGTAGAAATGGTGAAAGTGCACATCCTTGCTTGTTCCTGATCTTAGGAGGAAAGAAATCAGTCTTTTTACCAGTATGACATTAGCTGTAGATTTTGAATAGTATGCCCCCAATCAGGCTGAAGAAGTTCCCAGCTGTTCCTCCTTTGCTGAGAGATGGGTTGTTGTTGTTGTTATTGTTTTTAATAATGGTTGAATGCTGAATTTTGACAGATTTTTTTATATTCATATGGTTTTTCTTTTTTAATTGTTCAATATGGTGAAGAAGTAGTTGATTTTTAAAATGTTAAATAAACACTGAACCATCTCCCTGCATTCCTGGCATAAACTCTACTTCGTCATGATGTATTAACTCCTGTTTATCCCATTCAGTGTATTTTTTATCCAAACACTGTATTTTTCATTTCTGAAGCTTGATTTGGCTCTTTTTGTTTCCCATTTTCCCCCCTCATCATTCTCATGCTTTCTTCTACCTTCTTGAGTATATGGGGTGTGTTTATAACAGTTGTTTCGGTGTCCTGGTCTACTAATTTTGAAATTTGTGTCATTTCTGGCTCTGCTCTTACTGTTTGCATATTCTCTTTCCTATGAGCCACATTTGCCTGCTTCTCTGCCGTTTTTGGTTAGATGCCAGATATTGTGGATTTTACCTTTTGGGCTCGTTGTTCTTGTTTGTTGTATTCCCTTAAGTATTTCCTACTTTGTTCTGGAAACTAGTTAAGTAAATTGAAAATGTTTGATCCATGTGAGACTTGCTTTTAAGCTTTTTTAGGTAGGTCCAGAACAGCTTTTAGTGTCGGCTAATATGGCCCACCCATCAGAGTACTCTCCTTCATACATTCTGACTTCTGAGAACTGGTGTAAGCACTGGGGATCTTTCCTCCTGCTGCTTTCAGGGGGTTATTTTTCTGGCCTTAGTCATATTCTCACATGACACGAGCTAGTCGGAACTCAGCTAAATACTGGAGGGGAGCCTTTTGCAAATTCAGAGCTCTCTCTTTGAGCAACTGTCTCCTGCCCAGCATTCTATCCAGTGTATTCTAGCCACTGCTTCTCTGAACTCTTGAGTCTTGTCTCTTCAAGTCCGTGAGGCCCCCAGGCCTTCTTTGGGTTCTCACTCACAGTGCTGCGGCCTGGCTACTCTCTTTAGGCTGCAAACTGAGGCACTTACAGGGCTCATCTTATTTGCTTCCTTCATCCAAGAATCACAGTCCTTTACTGCCTATTGTCCCGTGTCTGGAAACCACCGTTTTGGTGTGGGTACATTTTGTCCTATTATCTAGTTGTTGAAGGCAAGAAGTAGAAGTTCTGTCCCATGTTCTTGAGAAGTTATTTGACAGTTGCTCACAGATGAGGAAGAGTTGATGTTGCTGAGATTTCTACGAAGTAAACTTTTTTTTTTTTTTGGTGGGCACTTTAGCCCTCATGTCGGAGAGACCGTAAAGGAGCTGTACCAGGCTCGGCGGGCCCTGGAGTATTGATGTCCTACCTACCTGACACCCAACACCACAGACAGTTTATATTGACTCTAAGTCCCATTAGAGTCTTAAAGCAAGTCTTTGGGGTAGGACATGTGTTTTCTACTAACGAGAACAAATCTTCCTTCCACAAGATCATCCAGAGAGGAGGTTGATGCTATGACAAGAAATGACAACTGGAGAGGAAAAGCTTGGATTGAAGGGAAGAAGAAGCTCTTTCTGAAGCAGGGAACTCCTGAGTTAGTCTCCATGTTAACATGTGCTTTCTCTGTTTTCTCCCCTACAGTTCTCTGTTGTTTTGAGGGAACTTAAAGAAAGGACCTATTCCATGCTTACAATGGATTGGCAAAGGTGGGTGGTGCTTCCCCTGCCAATCTCCATTCCCGTTGGCCAGAATTGCAGGAAGGAGACTGATTCTAGCTTCAAGGGGATAATAGACAAAAGGCTGGCAACCCTGTGAGGAGGATGGAGGAGGATACCATGTGCAGACCTCTTTGTGAACCTTCAGAGTGGCCTCCTCGCAATAATAAGGAAACATTTTGAGATGGCAAAGTTTCCACAGTCAACCAGATGGGGGCATGGAAGCATGATAGGTAGTCTAAATATTAATGGACCTGTTCCTTATTTACCATCTCTGACTGTTGGTGCCTAAATAGTCTCACACTTCACACACACACACACACACACACACACACACACACACACACACACTGCTAGGTAAACTGACCCAGGTACATACTGCTAGGTAAACTGACCCAGTGCACAGGGATATCCTTTAGGCTGACTGAAGTCAAAATGCCTTCCCCAATACACAAAACACACACACATAGACACTCAGATATGCAAGCCAAAGGTTTTCTTTCTTTTTTTCTTTCCTTTCTTTCTTTTTTTCTTTTTTTTTTTTAAGATTTATTTAAGAGAGAGTGTGCTCGCATATGCGTGCATGAGTGCAAGAGCAGGGGGCGGGGTGTGAGGTTGGGGAGGGGGAGAACGGCAGAGGGAGAGAATCTCAAGGAGACTCCCTGCTAAGTGCAGATCCTGTCACAGGCTCTATCTCATGACCCTGAGATCATGACCTGAGCCGAAATCAAGAGTCAGATCCTTAACCAACTGAGCTACCTAGGAACCTCCAAATCAGTTTTATTTCTATACAACTATCACTGAACAACCAGAAAATCAATCAAAACATATCATTTATTATTTGTTGTGGACTGAATGCTTGTGTCCCCCCAGAATTCATGTGTTGAAATCTAACCCCCAACGTGATGGTATTTGGAGGTGGGGCTTTTGGGAGGTAATTGGGCTGTGGGTGTGCAGCCTTCATGAATGGGATTTGTGTCCTTATAAGGTGATAAAAGGGACCAGAGCTCATTCTCTCCCTCTCTCTGCCATGTGAGGATACAAAAAGTCCGTCATCTGTAATTGGGAAGAGTGCTCTTACCCAACCATGCTAGCACCATGATGTTGTTGGACTTCTAGCCTCCACAACTGTGAGAAATAAATTTTTGTTGTTCATAAACCACCCAGTTTATGGTATTTTGCTACAGCAGCCTGAGCTAAGATACTTGCATCAAAAAAATATGAAGTGCGTAGAGATAAATTAGGTAAGAGTTGTGCAAGACCCATACACTGAAAACTACAAAATACTGCAGACAGAAATGAAAGAAAACCTAAACAAATGGAGAGATAGACCATGTTCATGGATCAGAGGACTCCGTATTGTTAAGATAATAGTTCATCCCAAATTGACCTATAGATTCAACCCAGTCCCCATGTAATTCCAACAAGACTTTTTTTTTTTTGGTAGAAATATATAAGCTGAATCTAAAATTTATATAGAATTGCAAAAGATTTATAATAGCCAAAACAATTTTGAAAATGAAGAACCAAGGTGAAAATCATAAATGACTTGATTTTAAATTTTTAGAAAGT
>NW_027397065.1:143025-200845 GCF_003265705.2 Callorhinus ursinus
AACCAGAAAATCAATCAAAACATATCATTTATTATTTGTTGTGGACTGAATGCTTGTGTCCCCCCAGAATTCATGTGTTGAAATCTAACCCCCAACGTGATGGTATTTGGAGGTGGGGCTTTTGGGAGGTAATTGGGCTGTGGGTGTGCAGCCTTCATGAATGGGATTTGTGTCCTTATAAGGTGATAAAAGGGACCAGAGCTCATTCTCTCCCTCTCTCTGCCATGTGAGGATACAAAAAGTCCGTCATCTGTAATTGGGAAGAGTGCTCTTACCCAACCATGCTAGCACCATGATGTTGTTGGACTTCTAGCCTCCACAACTGTGAGAAATAAATTTTTGTTGTTCATAAACCACCCAGTTTATGGTATTTTGCTACAGCAGCCTGAGCTAAGATACTTGCATCAAAAAAATATGAAGTGCGTAGAGATAAATTAGGTAAGAGTTGTGCAAGACCCATACACTGAAAACTACAAAATACTGCAGACAGAAATGAAAGAAAACCTAAACAAATGGAGAGATAGACCATGTTCATGGATCAGAGGACTCCGTATTGTTAAGATAATAGTTCATCCCAAATTGACCTATAGATTCAACCCAGTCCCCATGTAATTCCAACAAGACTTTTTTTTTTTTGGTAGAAATATATAAGCTGAATCTAAAATTTATATAGAATTGCAAAAGATTTATAATAGCCAAAACAATTTTGAAAATGAAGAACCAAGGTGAAAATCATAAACGACTTGATTTTAAATTTTTAGAAAGTTAAAATAATCAAGACAGTGTGATATTGGTGTAAAGACATATATCAATGTAAATTTGTGTATATATATATATATATATATATATATAAAGATATACATCAAAGGAACAGAATAGAGTCCAGAAATAGACTCACATATGTATAGCCAATTGATTTTTAACAAGGATGCCAAGGCAATTCCACAGGGAAAGAATAATCTTTTAAACAAATGGTGCTAGGACAGTTGGATAGCCATGTGCAAAAATATGAACTGCAAGTCAGTACCCCACACCACTGGATTATAGGGCTAAATGTAAGAGCTAACACCAGAAAAATTCTAAAAGAAAACACAAGAGAAAATCTTAATGTCCTTGGGTTAATCCAAAAGACAAACCAAATGTTCATCAACATAAAAATGGAGAAACAACTGTGGTGTATTCATACAGTACTATTATTAAAATACTATTTAGCCATGAAAAGGAACAAACTATTGATACACTCATCAAAATAGATGAATCTCAAAATCATTATGCTGAGTGAAAGATGCCAGACCAAAAGAGTACATACTGTATCCGTCCATTTAAAGAAGCTTTTAGGAAACGCAAACTGACTCACAGTCACTTAGTGGACCAGTGGTTGCCTGGGTGGAGGGGGTGGACGGCAAGGAGAGGTAGGAGGAATAGGATTTCAGAGAGCAATGAGGTAGAAATGTTTGCTGTATTGATTGTGGCCATAGTTTCATGGAGATGCAAATATGTCAAATCTTATCAAATAGTATTCTTTAAATATGTGCAGTTACTGGTAAGTCAATTATACCACAATAAGCCTGTTTTTAAAAAGTACAAAGAACAGTCTGTAGTATAGTGCAGTTTAAATCCATGGAGAAGTGTACCAGTCAGGGCCATTAACACTAGATGTTGTAACAAGAAACCTGGTATCTCAGCAGCTTACCACAAAAGTTTCTGTTTTGCTTATGTTACAATGTCACTTGGGTCATACAGCTCCTGGCAGCTCACAGCCAGCCAGTGACTCCAGGACCTTGGCTCCTTCTGTCTTACAGCCTTGCTGACTTCAAGATGCTGTCTCTCTTCTTACCAAGGATAGGAAGAAAGAGCCGAGATGAGCATGACCACACCTACAAGGAGGTGCCCATCACACGTGCCCACATCCTGAGGCCAAAACTGAGTTACACAGCAGGCAAATAGAGTTTTCTCCCTGCTAGGAAGAAGGAGCAGTGCTTTCATCGACCCAGCGTGCCAGCTTCTGCCAGAAGAAAAAGAAATATCAGAGTAGTTGTGCACACAATAATGGGTATTACAAAAGCATATTGAGTTTCTGAGCCAAAATACTTGCATTCAGATCCCTTCAGTTTTCTCCCAGAATGAAAGGGTATCTATTTGCTTTATATTTCTGAACTGCTTTAAAGCACCTATTTCAGGAGTTCTCATAAAGGCACAGTTTCTGCACCTAGAGAGAACCCAAGGCTCCCAGCTCCTAGGAGACAGAAAATTGGTATAGTTTTCCAATCGCTCCCACAGCCTCCCCCACTCCTTTTCTACTTCTGCCCGCAAAGTATGCAGCTTGTGCCCTCCGCCATCTGTGACAGCAATGACAGCGCAGCTAGCCGGATGTTAGAGCCACCAAGAAATGTGCTCAGGGTCTTTTGTGCAATGTAGCCAGATAAAGGGATTCCTTGCCTAAGCAGCCAGTTAGCCTCACTGTATGACCATTTGGACAGGCAGTGGCAGTGACAAGATGTGGATTCAAGGGCGTATACCACCAGTCAGGTGACCCTGACACGGTCACTCCCTCTTTCCTCAAATACTGTCTTCACTGAGCTTCTGGGATGGCCCACTCTCCGGGTCCTCCCTCCCTCTCTGCTGTCCCCCCCCCCCCCCACGTCTGAATGGTAGTTTGCTCCCAGGGCCCTCTCCTGGAGTGCCATCTCAGGTATGATCCCAGGGACTTTGAAAAGCTATAGAATATGCTCTACTTTTGTAGAGTCAGCTCCCCAGCCACCCCCCCACCTTAACAGTTTTGGACACTCAGATAAATTTTTCCTCCCTCCCTCCCTTCCTTTTTTGTCAAATTATGTGGATAACTTCTCCCTCTACAAGTTGTCATTAGGTTCCAGAAATGGCAGTTCATTGCTGCTTTTTTTTTCTTAACTTGCTTAGGAAAAGGCAAAAAAGACCCTTTCACTGTTATCAGTCAGAAATGCTTTGTTGCCCTTGACAATCGATTGAAACTGACCCTTTCAGGAAAGAGTCCATGAAATACAAGGGGGAAAAACAATGATTTCACAGAAGAGCTTGCTCCCACCCACTTGGAACATAGTCCCTTTAGCCAACCTGTTTGATCAGCTGGGGAAAAAGCACCCTCATTTACGTAACCTCCTGGCCCTTTGTGTTTCAAGATGGCACCAGTCCAGAGAAGCAGTTTCCATATGAATGAAGGAGGATAAAGGCCCACCAGTGCCCATCACACCCCCACAGGGTATGGCTTCTCTAGATTGTCCAGGAATTTCTGGTTTTTCCATACAGCTTTGCAAAATGATCTAATATTTGCAAATGTGTGCGCCCTTTCACAATTCAGTGAGCAAATACTACATTAATTTAGGAAATAGTTATGAATCACTTGTGTGCCAACTGCATATAAGCTTTCTTACTGGGTGCTTCAGGGATTAGCAATACAGCCCTGTCTTGGAGAAGCAGACTGTCAAGTGAGAAACACCTAAACATTAAACCATGTTCTTAATAGATGAGCACACCAGGAACAGAGGTCCTGTCTTTTGTCTGTGTCTTCTGCATCACCTAAGTATCATGTTGAGGACACGAACAGGGGATCAAATCCATAGTTCTCCCAGTGAATTTCCGTAATTAAAACCAACAATGATTACCAGCCAAACTTCAGAGGAAGCCAGAGCTCCCTTCTGTCACTGTCAGGGGCCATATGACAGCCACAACATCTTACATGGTAGGAAGTGATGACAGACAAGAGGCTGAGAAGAATACTTCGTGTGGTTCAAATCAAAAGGACATTTGAGTAGAGAGAAAGGATAAATCAGCACTGAAATTAGCCTCCACACCAGAGACATTGCTTATTAGGGAAAGAATGTTTCACATCTGAAAGAAAAACACACACACACACACACACACACACACACACACACAAGTGGCTAGAAGGTTTGAATACTCATCGCAAAATTGTTTTTGTACTGAATTCACACCCTTAATGGTTTCCACTCAAAACTGGAGCGCATCAAATACACAGGTGTCAACTCACTATGGTTCTCAGAGCTGGGACTGGACCACAGAGAAGGAAATAAAAGGCCTCCTGAGGCAATTGCCATCTCCTCTGCATTTAGAATCTGGCTTCAAACCTTGTCCACATTTACTTATGGTCTCTGTACTTGTATCTGCTCTAAGTAAGAATGCAAGCTCCCAGCTGGGTTAAACCCAAATTAGCACAGCACTGTCCCTAAGACTACCAATGTGTAAAGAGGAATGACCACTGTTCTCACACTATAATTTCAAATGGCAATTCCTCTATTATATAGTTTTTAATAGTGAAAGTGTTTTGTTTTTGTTTTTAGGTAAGATGGAAAAAACACTCAGCTGCTCAGTGAGGCAGAGATAAAATATTCTGCAAAAACAGCACTGATGGAATAGGCAGAACCCCTGGGCCATCAATTTATGAACACACAACTTGTGGTACAAGACAGGTGTATTGTTGCAGATTGGTGGTCCAGAAAAGGATTTTATTTTATTAAAAAAAAAAACTAACAATAAACACTTCATGGCAAACCATTTTTATGATAAGTGACTAAAGGGAATGAAAAGCCTATAGAGTAGAGTCAAATCCTGGCGCTCGCTGGGGCTTTCACTAGCTTTCTCCTGCAGCTCCTGGGCACGTTTTTTTCTTTTCCACTTATATTTTATAACAGGGGTCTCGGTTTTCTGGTCGTACTCCTGAGAGTGCTACCTGGGGTATCTAGTGCATCTACGACAGTGTGGCCTCTGGAGACGTTCTGTCAGGGGCAGCAAGTCTCCCTAGTTTGGGTATTTTTTTCTGGTTGAAAACTCTGTGCTTAACATTCCGTTTCGTTCATCTCAGTCCTGAGAAATCACAGTCGTTGAGAGGGAACCAACAGCATCTGGGGACAGGGGGTTGCACTCATTAACCTTCTCCCCCCGTTTAAGTACAACAGTGCAAGTACAAGTGGAAAAGTCAAGGTTGTCCGGTATGCAAAGCCACCCTGTGACCCCACCTACTGCCATGGAAATGCACCGATGGATGAGTGTGAGTGTGTGGATGTGGCAGGTGAGATTTGAGTTTGTGTGAATGGGTTTGTGAAGGTGGATGAATTTGCATGAATGTGTATTTGTATGTAAGTGCTTGTGTACAAGTATGTGAATGTTTGTGTAAATTTTTTGAGTGAATGTGTTTGCTTCTGTATGTTCATTGTGTGTTTGGGTATGATTTTTTTATGTGTCGGTGTGTGTATTACTGTGAATGTACGAGTATAAATGTGTATGTGCGTGTATTTATGTGTACTGGCATGAGTATGCATGTTGAGTGTATGTGTCTAGTGTGTGTGAGTTTGGGTGACTGTGTGTATGAGTGTATCGTTTGTGTCTGTTAATGTGTGTGGGTGAGCGTATAAGTGTGCACGTGTGTAGTTGCCTAAGTGTGTAATTGTATATGACTTTGTATTTTTGTGTGAAGTACTCGTTGTGGTTGTATTTGTACATGAGTGCAAATTTTGTGTGTATAAGTATTGTGTGTGCGTATTTGTGTGTATGTGTATTCTTGTGTGTATGCGTGTGAACGTCGTGGGAGTGTGTAATTGTGAAAATGCGAGCACTGTGTGGCGACTGTGAGCGCTGGGTCAGCGTGCATTTGTGTGCATGTGAGTATATATATTGGTCTGTGCGTGCGGGCGCGCGTGTGAGTCGGTGAGCGCTGCCGCCGCGCGCCTGCACCTCCCGGCTTTCCGCCCCATCGCCGCGCGGGAGCTGGGGCGGCAGCCGGCCGGCCTGGCGGGCGAGGGTGGGACGCGCGCGCCGGGGTGAGCCGACTGCGCCGCCGTCACCGCCGCCGCGCCGACTTTGCCCTTTAAATCGGTCTCCAAGCCGATTACAGCTGATCTCCCACGTGACGTTTTACCTTCTGTCTCCTGGAGCGAGTTGCCCGAGGGCAGTCCTCCTCGGGCTGCCGCGCGTCGCGCCGCCCCAGCCCGCCGCGGGGCTCCGGCTCCGGCAACTTTGGGCGAAGCAGCGGCGGGCCGGGGCGCCCTCTCGGGGCCACTTTTCCACGCGGGCGTCGGGGGCTCCCCGGGCTTCGCTCGGCCGGGAGGGCGGCGGTCGCGGCCGAGAACTTGCCCTGGCCGCAGCCAAGCGCCCTTTCGGACCCGCGCGGCGCCGCGCCCCGAAGGCCGGCCGGGTGCCCTGCGCGCTGCGTCAGACAAGGGGGCGCCCTTCGCCAGCCGGGACCCGAGCGGGCGCGCCCTGGGGCGAGCCGGCCTGGAGATGGCTGCGAGGCACGGGTGAGCCCCCTGCGCCCTCACCATGCAGAAGAGCGTGCGCTACAACGAGGGGCACGCCCTGTACCTCGCCTTCCTGGCCCGCAAGGAGGGCACCAAACGCGGCTTCCTGAGCAAGAAAGCAGCCGAGGCGAGTCGCTGGCACGAGAAGTGGTTCGCTCTCTACCAGAATGTGCTCTTCTACTTCGAGGGCGAACAGAGCGGCCGCCCGGCGGGCATGTACCTCCTGGAGGGCTGCAGCTGCGAGCGGGCGCCCGCGCCGCCCAGGGCCGGGGTCGGGCCAGGCGGCGCCCGGGACGCGCTGGACAAGCAGGTACCACGCGCCCTCCTTCCTAGGTCTCCCTCCCTGCGGCCGCGGCACACTCCCTCTTCTCACCCTCGAGGTCTAAGGCTCGACCGAACGCGGGAACCGTACTCCGAGATCCAAGGTTCCCCCGCGGTGTCAGGGGCAGGACATCTCCACGCGCCTCCCGTCTCCATCCCCCCCTCTTCCCCACCTCCATGTAATCACTTGGGAACCGAGGCTCCGCTTTCTTTCTTTCGCGACCCTGAAAGCGGTCGGGTCTTTTCAGTTTCATTGCTAACCATCCAGTTCTTCTCTAGACCTAGTTCGGAGGGATTTAGTGGGGTGACGTGTGTTGACACCTGTTGGGTTTAGATTGGCACGACAGAACTAACTTATTTGGAAAAGTTTGGTTTCTCCCTTACCCGGCTGGTGCGTGTGGGGTTTTTTATTCTGCGTGCACATGTTTGATCGCTGGCTGTGCAAGGAACAAGCGGGGGCTCCCAGGAAGGACAGGCACTTTCTGTTGGCGATTTTCAATGTTTTGTGGTTTATGTCGGTTTACCTCGCTCACATTTGACCTGCTGGGTCTAATTATGGAGGTAAATGTGTATGCATTTCCCTCAGGATTAGTCTTTGGTAGCCGCATTCCTGCTATGTTTAAACCTGTGGGCATTTTTAAAGAACGCTTCTCTGTACTTTTAAATGAATGCTTTGAAAACAAATGTGACCTTTTTATCCCGGGTCATAATTTTATTAGTTTTGCTGTGTATGCATTCGGGGAGGAAAAAACAAACCCTCTAGATTTAGTAACTCCTGCCCCCCCATTCCTGCAAATGCGAAATTTATATTTTTTTCCAGTCACCGTTGGGTTATTAAAGTTAGAGCAGACTAATTTTATGCTCCCAAATGTTCTCACTTCGCTTCTAGATCTCCACCTTGAAGAAAAGAGGCTGATTGTCTTTGCTGTAGCATAAAATGTTTCGCAGATGAATTTCCCCTGCAAGTCAGACCAAACAGCTTCTCTTGCAAGAGCGTGGCTGAGGGAGGCGCTAGCGATGGGATGATGAATAAGATGCCTACATAACCCCTGGGGCTCATAAAACAATGTGTAAAATTAAGAGGAGTTCAAACTAGATCAACCAGAAGTTTTGTTTTGTTTTGTTTTTTTCCACTTTGGTTTCACTATAAATCATTAACAGACTTAATTGATTAAACTTGTTATATTGCATATAAATCTGGTATTTAAAAAATACACCCTTTGGTGTTTGAGGGCATGTTGAGGGTTATTTGAAAAACTGATTTTCAATTTTGTAGATACAAATACTGAAAATATAAGTTTAAATTTCAAGTCATGCATTTTAAAATTTAAGAGCACGAAAAGGGTATTGAGGAAGCAGATTTTTTTCAGTTATTGTTTTTTTCTATTGGTGAGGTTGTTTTTTTTAAAGGTACGTGTTCCAAGGCCCCCCAGGAGCCAAAACTAGTAAGTTCTTAAGTGTTACTATGTGTAAAAGCAAATAGGTACTTTAAATTACCCTCGATATATATCATTGACTTAATCCCAAATTATTTTTTCTCCTATTTATACTAATATCAGGAGATAACCTTTTCTTTCTTTCTTTCTTTCTTTCTTTCTTTCTTTCTTTCTTTTTCTTTCTTTCTTTCTTTCTTTCTTTCTTTCTTTCTTTCTTTCTTTCTTTCTTTCCTTCCTTCCTTCCTTCCTTTCCTCCCTCCTTCCCTCCCTCCCTCCCTCCCTCCCTCCCTCCCTCCCTCTTCCTTCCTTCCTTCCTTCCTTTCTGAGTTGGGGGTGTGAAGATGTTACTTGCTGCAACTTACCTAGCTGACCAGTTAACATGAAAACCTACATTTTTCTAATTGGAAATTATCGGGGCTCTCCTCTTCAGGACAGTTTTCTTTACATCACACTTTAAGACATAAATGTAACCCTCCAATAGTATGACTTTTATGCCACTTTCTAACGGAAGTCCTAAACAGGTCATCCTAGGGAAAAAAATTTTTTGTTTGCCATACAAGTTATGAGTATTTCTCACTCATTTGGTACATAGAAGTTGGAACCTTTGGTGTATGTAGAAAAACTGAGATATAAAGAACAAGCATTTCAAAATGGAATCGAATTGGGAAATCTGTCAAATTTTGTTTTCTGCTAGGCATGCTTCTGTGACTCAGGTTAGTTTAGCAGATTGATGCTTTTCTCTAGCCTGCCTGTCTGGATGTGTCTGAAGAATTAAGAAAAAACTACAAAGATAAGAAACAAGAAGCAACTTCTACCTTAAACCTATAGTTTATGCAGTTGGTTCCCTTTCAGTTCATTTGTGTTCCTACGTGCTCACATTTTCTGAAGCACCTAGACTTGAAACTGGCAAAGTTGAGGCACTGAGCAGGGACCATCTTAAGGTCTGTTTCTCCAAATGTGCTCCTGGAGCTTTCTGAGTAAATCTCTCTCTCAACCCCATAAACGCAGTTGAAGGTTAGGGCTTGAAACAGGATTTAGGGAGGCAGAGTGCGTTTCCTCCACCATGTTGCTGTGACTTAATGTACACAAATCTCTTAACAGTCTCTATTTTTTTCTGTGAATGAAATCCGTTTCTTAATATTTAAACAATAAGAGTTTGGCTGAGAAGATTTCAAGTTGCCTTCCAATAATGACATCTCCTGTTTCTAATGTTGTAACAGCAGTGTGAGCTTTTGCTGTGTAGAGAATGTGACAGACTGTTTCACAAGATTTAAAGTGTACCAGTCCCTGTAATAACTATTGAATCTGAGAAGCTAAACACAAGCAGGTGGTCAAAGTGAACGTTCTAATAAATCAGTTAGGTTAGCAGATGTGCAAACCAATAGGAACATCATTGCTAGAGGAGGGGACATTTTTATTTACACTGGAGTGTGATGTAATGTTGTTGACAGTTATAGTTAATGTAATTTTTGCTCTAAAATGCCTCCAATCATTCTTGTCAGTTTAAATGCTACTTATCCTTCAAATAATTCTTAAATTCTGATTAATTGTGTTTTTCGGTAAGTTATATAATAGGAGGAGAACACTCATTGGTTTGTTTCTTCTAAATCGAAGTTGGTTGACAAAAGAAAAATTAGGTTTTTTTTTTTTTAAACCACTGTTAAAGTGGTTTTTAAAAAACTGTTTCCAGTTAAGAAAAAAGAAAGGTGTTTTTCACTTTCCAAGTGTGCCTGGGTTAAAGGAATATTTGCATTGCTCCATTTTTTCAAGAATGTCCCAAGGATTTCACTTTGGTAGGTCCTCGGTTGATGGCAAGGCTCTCAGATCAAGTTTCCATAGTGGCTACCTTTTGGGTACTTTTAGTTATGGTGATAGAATCAAAATGAATTCAGCTAAAAAATTTTCAAGTAGTGTTCCTTTTCTTGAACCTGTATGTTGGTGGTACTTTCTAAAGAAATCTCCATTTATGTGAAATGAAAAACTTACTTTTCATTCTAGGTAAAAGTGTTCAAGGGGAATGGGAATTTGGGTTTAATAAGTACCTTCTGTGTGCCATGCTCTGTGTAGTCCTCCATTATCACATCTAATTTGAACTTCCCTTCAGCTCTTAGAAATTTCGAGTACTTTTTTCATTTATACCTATGCTAACACTGAGACTGAAAGCGTTCTAGGGAGATGGAGACGATCAAAGTCCAACTCCAGGTATGAAGATTGAATAACGTTGAAGAGTGCCTTGGGAAGGATCTACTTAAGTTGATTGAGCTTCAAGAAATTTAAAATTTGAGGGGCACCTGGGTGGCTCAGTCAGTTAAGCGTCCTGGGACTGAGCCCCGCATCGGGCTCCTGGCTCAGCAGAGTCTGCTTCTCCCTCTCCTTTTGCTTCTCCCCCCACTAGTGTGCGTGCGCGCTCTCTCTGTCGAATACATAACTAAAATCTTAAAAAAAAAAAAAATTTAAAAATCTGAGTGGGATGGGGGTTGGGATTGTATGTGAATCACTATTTTGTTTATTCTTATTTCCCTTTAAAAACTATTTACAGGGCAGTTGTAATTCTTGAGAAACGTAATTGCAGACCATTGCATTTTGAAAGAAAAATGAGACTTATGTTTAAACAAACAATTTTACATAACATTCATCTCCTTCAGTAGGGGATCTTTAAAAACATTTGTACTTAGGTGGAAGTACCCATTGGTTAGTCTAGTCCATTTAAGTGACTGAATGTGTCTTCCCTGCTAGCAGGAGAGACATATAGGAACAAGCCGTATTTATTCTTATTTTCCTGCTAATGGTAAATGTTCTGTTCACCCTGATTTCAGTCATTTTTGGGGTCAGACATCTTAGTTCTGGAGGCTTAAAGTAGTAGATACGTGTCATATTTGTGCTGAATTAAACATGTTGATTTAATTTTAAAGGGATTAAAGGTTATGTGATTTCCCCTGTCACCTCGTTATTAGCCAGTCATTTTAGCCTTCCTAATGACCACAAGTGGAGGATTTTAATAGTTTGATGGAATTAGGCAGAGCTGTATGCAAGCCCTGGAATACTTGTGGAGGGTGGAGAGTGTGGATGGTGGATGTTCAGTCTCATTTATGTTGTTTAATTGATATATAATAACCAGCTCAATATTTTCTCTTCAACTTTTGCTTATTGAACATAAGTGAAGGGAAAATGGCATAAAAATATTTACTAAATCTTTTAAAAAGTTTTAAAATATAATTTAAGGAAGAGACATGATTTATTATTGGAACTTTGTAATCATTCTTTCAAACTTAAATGAAAAATAACCTATGGGTTAGCAAAGTGTAGTTATTTTAATTTTGGCTACACTAAACCTTACTATATATATTATTGTAACAATTTTTTTTCTTTGGGAATTAAACATACTTTAATGTTTTCTTCTCACTGGGTGATGATAAGTTGTAAAGCGTGTGTGATGACCACAGGTTTCTGGTTTTAGCAGGCAAATGTTAATAGTTGGTTCAAACAATTGATACTGCTGTGTGTTTAATGCAGATTATATTTTTAAGTTGATTTTGTCCATGTTTTTCAATAACTATGCATGCTGCAGCCAGTGTAGTGTTAATTTTGTAGAATGTAAAAACTTAGTCATTAAGATTATTTTGTAATGAAAGAAGCCAGATTGACAAACAATATGGCTTTACTTAGGTTTTTTTTTTTTTTAAAGATTTTATTTATTTATTTGAGAGAGAGAATGAGAGAGAGAGAGCACGAGAGGGAAGAGGGTCAGAGGGAGAAGCAGACTCCTTGCTGAGCAGGGAGCCCGATGTGGGACTCGATCCCGGGACTCCAGGATCATGACCTGAGCCGAAGGCAGTCGCTTAACCAACTGAGCCACCCAGGCACCCTTAGGTTTTACTTAGTCCTAATTTTCACACTTTTAAAGTAGCTTTGTGTTTTCATGCCTGTTCATTTGTCCTGTAGGAAAGGGATATATGTGTATATGTGTGTGTGTTTGTTACATTGTTATCTTCTATCATAAATACAAAACATTTGTTATGCACTTACATATTTTGGAGTTTACAGATTTTTATTTTATCATTAACATTTCAATCTGTGAATTGTAAATCCAATCTGTCTACAATTTAGGGAGCTTTATTTTTCAGGACCAAGTATATATAATTATTCTGTTACATTAATCACTGTATAAATTTTTCTCTGATATAAGTTTACCTTAATCCATGTGTTTATATAGTAAAATATTAATTAATATTTAAATGAAACTAGAAGCTGATATTTGTTAGGTGTCAATATAGTACTGTGACAAATATTTGTTTATTTGATAATATTTGGCCATTATTCTAAAAATTAACCATTATTCCAAAATTATTCATTACACATCAGCTGGTATAATTTTCAAAGATTAGCTGATTGGGAAGTTATAAATGCACTATTTTGGCTCCACCAAAGGGTATAGTTGAACTTTTTTGCCCAACAAATTCAAATATGGGTGTGTGTGTATTCAGGGAAAAAAAAACAAACAGTAGCAGGATTTCTTTTTTTATTTGAGAAAACATTGGTATCAGTAGGTGGAACAGAGATGCAGAAAGCACATATTCTCGGGCGCTTGGGTGGCTCAGTTGGTTAGGCGACTGCCTTCGGCTCAGGTCATGATCCTGGAGTCCCGGGATCGAGTCCTGCGTCAGGCTCCCTGCTCAGCGGGGAGTCTGCTTCTCCCTCTGACCCTCTTCCCTCTCGTGCTCTCTATCTCTCATTCTCTCTCTCTCTAATAAATAAATAAAATCTTAAAAAAAAAAGAAAGCACATATTCTCACTTTTCCTTCTTACTGGCACTTGAAAAACTTAATGGTTCAATGAAAAATAAAGACTCAAATCATTTTTCCTTAAAATTCATCACAGTGAATGCAAAATGCCCCAGATATACTTTTAAGGAGAAGGCAGAGAAACACAGACACACACACAAGTTTGAGTTGATCAGTGTTTATTTAACTAATATTTCTTTTCTTTTTGAACAATAAAGGAAGAAATGAGGAAGTTGGGGAGGCCAACTTACTCCCGTGACTTATGGCATCAGAGTAGAGTAAGTCAATAAAAGCTAGAATTCTCGTAAGATCTGAGAAGACACATAAAATGACATTTACAAAGCTATGTTTAAAAATAAAATTCATCGATCCTTTAGTGCTGTATCTTTTTTAAATGTAAGCAGCAGTTTCTTGTATTAACTCTTTTCATACTCAGCAGTGTGACCTGGCGGAGACCCATGATGCCGGGATCTGAGGGACTCTGGTTACTAGTACTTTGCATTCTTTTCAGATTCCTGAAATGTGTTATTTTGTCATTGGTCTGATTTAATTTAGACAATGCCTGATTCATTTCCTGAACTGTATTTATGAGCCCATGCCATTTGTGTGACTAATGTAAACAGTGGGGTTAGTGCTGTTCAATAGAGGGAAGATTGGAAAGCTAGGAGGTTTCCTGGGATTAGTAACATGGGAACGTGGAGGTGGTAGCCTGGCCTGCAGCTCATTGTGGAAGTGACATCCTAAGTCCTTACAGAAGCCGGGATGAGACCATGCCCACAATGTGTAGGAATAAGAGGCTGCTCACATCCAATATGAATTTTCTTTCTTTTCACCTTAGTAGGACTATCAGTTTCCAGGTCCGATCGATGGTAGTATTGTGTATGGTTCCGTTCAAGGGTTAACCTACCAGGGTTTCTCTCTCGCCTCAGCTGCTTACCAGATCCATGATCTTGAGTAATTTGTCTTTCTAAGCCTGGACCCCTGCCTGGAGACGAGCATCGCAGTGGTACCTACATCATCAGGTTGTTGCCAGGCTCTTAACATAGTATGTGAATAGTCTACTCCTTTGTCAGCTGGTGTTTCTGTGAAATCCTTTCTGATAGAATTCCTCTTTGGCTTTCTGCTTTTTGTTTTCATTACTTCAGTCATTTAGGAAGCTTTTTTCCTGCCTTCCTCTTTAAAAATATTTTAACACAAAGCAGAATAGTTCAGGGAATGCCAGTATACCCATCACCCAGCTTCAACAATCTCCAACTTTCTGCTATCTTGTTATCTCTGTTTCCCTCCACACATGCTTTTTTTTTCCCCCTAGACTATTTTAAAGCAAGTCCCACACATTGTATTATTTTAATTGTAAATAAGGAAGTTTTTTTCTTTTTTTGCACAGACCTTGTTTGGCATTGAAGATTGTACTAGATGTGGCTCTGAAAAGAATGATCTTGGGGCACCTGGGTGGCTCAGTGGGTTAAGAGTCGGCCTTCGGCTCAGGTCATGATCCCAGCGTCCTGGGATCGAGCCCCACACTGTCTCCTTGCTTAGCGGGGAGCCTGCTTCTCCCTCTCCCTCTGCTGCTCCCCCTTGCTTGTGTGCTTGTGCTCTCTCTCTGTCAGATAAATAAGCAAAATTAAAAGGATGATCTTGGAACGAGTATGTAATGTGCTTCTGTTTTAATGTATGTTATTGTAATGATCATCTTTTTGTTTCTTTGATACCATTATAAAGGAAAAAGCTCAAGACAGTAGTTGAGAAGACATAAAGGTGGTGGAATTAGCTTTTAAATAAATTCCAGTATGTTAAATACAAAAGAAAAGAAATTTTGAAATCAGTTGTTTAGCTGTGATCCTGGGGTAAAGATATTTTCATGATTTGACCTCACTCTATGAGAAATTAAATTATAGGTGATTCTCTTCCTGAGGGTTCTTCTTTGCTTTACTGAAGTCCATTTTCCAAACTTTTACAGCTGTGTAGCCGAAGAGCCTTGTTTAGAGCAAGAATGAGTCCTTCCTCCTGTGACATCCTTAATGCTTCTTCTCACTCAGTATTTTGCATAGATCTGCAACAGTCGGGGCATCTTTTATAAACCAGTGTTTCATCAGTCTTTCAAAATAAATTCTGAGACCTAACAGCTAGTCAATGTTATTTTAAGGCAATTACTAAGGTTTCAATAAACAAGGGTGTAGTTTGCTTTCTCTAGTATTGCTAAACTTTTTTAGGTTAGTTGGTTTCTGCTATGTGATTATTTGCTTTAGGCCCTTTTGATTGCAAGGGAGAGATAATGAAGTCAAGTTGTCTTGAATAATGGTCACCTCTGTGTATGGTGGGGGGACGGTGGGAATACTGAAAGGCAATATAAAGGCGAGTCTCACTCTAGTACCTTTCTTGCGACCTAGCTGATCTTAGGACGTTGGTGCTGGTTGACCTGTTGTTCAGCATGTTTGTGCCTTTTAGGTTCCTCACTGCTTCTGTGTTCTCCTAACTTCTGCTTGCCCTAACTTTAGGCTTCTGTGAACCTTATGGTACTGACTTAACACGTTGTGGTCCCTTTCTCTTGCTTTTCTTCTGCTTTAATTTTCACTGCAGCATCTCTCATTCACTCCATCTATTCAGGCTTGTATTCTTGCGGGAGAGATCTGATTGGCTCAGTTCACGTTTTGGGGGCTCGACAAAACCAGTGGTCTCTAGCCAGTCCATGGGTTGGCTATTAAACTGCAGGGGCCGTGGGTGAGGTCGTTTCATGGAAAGTTTGACGGGTGTGATAGCCATCATTACTGACATGTCTAGTATACTCCTCAAGCTACTTAATGTTATTTTCACCAAACTAATATTAATATTTATTCATGATGAGCCACCTTCTCTTCTTTCAGTAGCAGTTTTATAGCCTCGCTTTAGCAGTTCGATCATTACAATAATATAATTTCTGTCCTCTGGTCCTGATTGGCTTCCTGTGTTGTTTAGGGTTCATGTTCATCATTTTCCTTTACTTTTTAATATTTTGAGATTCAAATATTATTTGAATGTTGTTCTTTCAACAATAAATTAAATGCAAACCTATTTTTTAAGTATAGCAAACATACAGAAAAGTGATCAGCCCTCCAAAAACTAACCTCATGTCCCTTCCTCTTCGCTACTCCTAGGCATGGGTAGCTACCATCCTTACTAATAACATTAGGGATTGCTTTTGCCTATTTTTGAACTTCATCATGGACTCATGCAATACGCACTCCTTTATGTCAGGCTTCTTCCCCTCAACATCATGTTTGTGAGATTGATCTGTGTTGTTGGATGTTGTGTTCACTCATTTTCATTTCTTTGTAATACTCTATTGGATGAGATCTTCCTTGACTTACAAAGGGGTTATGTCCTGATAAACCATTGTAAGTTAAAAACATTCTAAGTCAAAAATGCATTTAATACGCCTAACCTACCGAACATAGCTTAGCCTAACCCACCTTAAATGTGCTCAGAACACTTATATTGGCCTATAGTTGGGCAAATCATCTAACACAAAGCCTATAATAAAGTGTTGAATATCTCATGTGATTTATTAAAGACTCTACGGCAAGTGATAAACAGAATTGTTGTATGAATACAGAATGGTTGTTAGTACTTCAGTTGTGACTGAAGTTGTGACTGTGTGGCTGACTGGGAATTGTGGCTCACTGCCACTGCCAAGCATCATGAGAGAGGGTCATACTGCATATCAGTAGCCCAGGAGAAGGTCAAACTTCAGAATTCAAAGTCTGGTTTCTACTGAATGTGTATTGCTTTTGTACTGCCATAAAGTAAAAAAATCATAAGTCACACCATTCTAAGTTGGGAACTGTCTGTACAATTTTCTAATATATATGAAGACATAAGTCCTTTGTTAGTGATATATATTGCAAACATTTTCTACTCGGGCTTCCCTTTCTACTCTCTTAAAGGTGTCTTTTGATGAAGAGAGGTTTAAAACTTTAATATACTCTATCTTTTTCTTTATGGCATTTGTCTGCCCATGATATGGATAGGGATGGGGACGACATCCAGAAGTGCTTTATGTGGAAGGGGCAGGAGCTGGGACCCTCTCCTGCTGCTCTGTGGTCAACACAATCAAGTGGATCACAAAAGATGCAGTAGAAAGTAAAAATAGAGTGTGCTTGCAGCAGTTTCAAATTGCCGTAGCAGGATGTTTTCCCTTTGGAGGAAGGCTGCAGGGGTAATTCTAAAAGACAAAAAATCATGATGTCCTGTCCTCCACATACCTTTCTGAAGTCTGAGATATTTCTTCCCCTACTTACACCCACAACTTTCATCTGGAAGGGTCGGGTGCAAGAGGGACAAGGGAGGGCACTTTTATAAAACTTTCAGAGTTAAGCTTGAATCCCTGATGCCTCTTTCAGCTATGCTGCCACCTGGAGTGTATGTCAACCAGACTGGCCTGGGGGTGCTGCTAGGGGAAAAAAATACATCATGTCCAGCAGTGCTCAAGATGGAATCCTCAGTTTTCAAAATATACTTATATAATGGCTTATAATTCTTTCCACTTTTGTCCTGACTGTTAGCCAGGAAGTAGCCAAGAAGGAATGATTCCTTTTTTGGAATGCCTGCTTTCGGTGATGCAACTGCCTTACTAAAGTGTATGGACTGGGGGGGAATGAGGAAGAGAGAGGTGGACTATCAGTCCATTCTTGAGTACACAGATTCATTTCAAGGGCCACAGTGGTGTGGCTGGAAACAGCTAACCAGTAACCTGAAAATTGTCAACATACTGAGAGGGGTTCAGAGATCTGATGTAGCCAATCTGCAAGGAGTGGTAGGGGGTAACACCCCTGGTGATATGGCCTCTTCCCTTGTAAGACAAACAGGTCCACTTGTGGCAAGAGTCACAAATCTGCCCTGCAGTGGTAGCCTCTGCATTAGAAATAGAGTCAGGCTCCATCAGCTTCAATGAATCAGCCTACTTGATTCCAGTAGGTTCACAGCCCTTCCTGTGGGCATCTACATGAGTGTTCCAGCCAATTCAGTCAGCAAACATGGTTTGTTTCTAGGTTATTCATATTTCCAAAGAAGGGTCTCTTTATCTACCAGCTTGCAGCTTTCCAAGTGGAAAACAAACAGCTAACCATTGGCAACAGCCCAAAAGCCTGAGTACTGCCCCCTGACCAGAGCAACTACATCTCCTTTTGCTTCTGCATAGCTGGCACTGAGGTTGAATATCCACAGCACCCAGTGCATACCACTAGGTTTCAGCCTAGCCAAACCATCAGTGAACCAGGCCCAGACATTTAGGGAATCTTCATGTATTGGAGGGAGGTCCCATTGAGTCAGTGGCTTTGCTTTAGGTAGCGGAACAGATGAAGTTCCCCGCAGAGGAACTTGCTACTTTTTGAAATGTAAAGCTGAGATGCTCCTGAGGCCAGACCAGCTACATTTTTCAACATACCATTTCCATTTGACAAGCAAGGTTTGACCCTTCCTGTCTTGTTTGTTCTTGAGTCCGAGTTTCATTCTTAAAATGGGAATTTCAGGTTGGAGAGTTACAAGGCCTCTATGGGTCAGTTTTGACAAGGACTCTGCAGTAAGCTAGTAGTTGTCTGCATGCCTTGTAATTTCGTTTGAATGTTGGACATTGTGTATGAAGAATCAAAAAAATAATTCAAGGCTCTGCATGATGCTATTTTCCTTTAAGAGAGGGTTTACTTTTGCTTTCTTGCAGGCATAAATGTGGGGTTATGGTACATTAATCCATTCTGGGATTGAGCTGGTGAAACCTGGGTTTCAGGTTTTGTGAGACTATGTCCATTTCCAGTTTGCATTAATTTCTGAAGTATAGCCTTTTCGGGGATTATCTGGAATTCTGAGTGTTTACAGAAACTTCTCGTTGGTCTCCTCCATCCCCATGAGACTGCTAGAAACTCAGCGCTGGTTTCCAGCCTCTTAGCTGCTGCTTTCTGAATGGCCTCCTAGCCTCTTGGCTTTGTACTACTTAGAAATTGGCAAATTCCTTAGAAACTTCAAAGACTGTCAGATTCACTAGTTTACTTCCCTTCTTTAAGGTGTCTTTATTCCTTAGGCCCTGGCTTGGTCTTGTTAGCTCACTGATGCTTTCAAATGGATTATTTTTGTGTGTTGTGTCCAGCTTTTCTAATTGTTCTCAGTGTGTGCATGTTGGGCTGGAGAGTGGGGTAAGGTTTATAACAAGCTACTTGGCCATTACTACTCAACAATGAGTTTTAATAGTGAATCTGAATAAAAATCAGTAAAACTCCTTTCAAAACAGTGGAAGAGTTATCTTGTTTCTTTTTTTCTAGAGATTTATTTGTTAATTACTTCTAATTCGGTAATGATAAAAGAAGTCAAATCATAATTAATCCTTTATCAGTTTAATCTGAACATCTTTGAATATGGTGTTTTTGAACAAAATAAAGCAAAAGTATACTTTTGGAGTCATAAGATTTTTTTTATAGGTGTTTATCTTACTACTGAGTGGCAAGGTGTATATTTTGAGGGCACTGAGATGTGAATCCCATTTTATTTCTTACAAAATGGATTAGGTTTAAACTTTTATTTTAGATAGTTTCCTCATATTTGATGTCTCTCTTTCTCTCTCCCTCCTTTTCTCTTCATCCTCCCCCCATCTATCTATCTGTCATCTTAGTTTATGAGTATTTAATTTAAAACAATCATCTTTCTCCTGGCATAAGTTAGCCCTTCTTAGAAAGTAAAACAAAATACAATTAGATGATTTCATTTAGGATACTAAACTTGTTAGTTTTTTATACATGTTGTTTTATATTATGTGGTTGGAAGAGCTACCATTACTGAGTGCTAATCTTGGGTTAAAGGGCCAGGCATTCTATGTATATTATCTCATTTAATCGTGACAACCATCCTGAGATGACAGTGTCCTCTTTATTTTGCAGATAAGGATAATGAGGCCTAGAGTCGTTTAATAATTCACCCAGGGCAAAATTTTACTAAATGGCTAACTTGGTTAATAGAACCTAGTTAAGTAACTTAGCATTTGTTGAACTTGGCCGTAGCAAGGAGCTAGAAACATACAACCAGGAGGGAAAAGTTTTTTTCAGTCTCATTCTTCTCTGTCATGGTTCATTTGCAGTTTGAGTGGAAAACTTCTCAGACTGATCTGGCCACATTTGTAAAGCCCATAAAACAGGTTGTTATTCCCACTCCAGACTGATGGAATTATGTCAACAAAGCAAAGCTATGGGCTCATGTTTATCTAAGGGAAGCATTAGAACCAGTTCACATAACCCCTATGATCTCTATCTGCTTGGCCCTGTGTGGAGGGCCTGAGAGCTGGGTCATGGTGGAGAGTGGGATGTTGGAGATCAGGTCAGTCTGTCTCCAGAGCACCCCATCTTTCTCCTGTGCTGCTGACTTCCAGCACCGGAGGGGTTAACACTGAAGATGTAGAAGGCACAGCCCCCTCTGCCATTTGAGACCTTGCTTATGCTGTGACTCTTGACGATGAGATTTCCTGTATCTTGATGTGAGTCCACATCCTCAGTATTTTGATTTATATTACCGCTTTTTGGCCACTAGGTCTACCTCGGTTATAGTCTCCCCTGACCCAGAGCAGTGAATACTGTTGTCTGAAATATCGGGAAACCAAGAATAATATTTGCCACCTGTACACAGTCTTTCTGTTCTGGGCACCAAAGTATCTTCTTGTATTTGTTTGGTCAGCAAACAAAACAAAACAGATGAACTCTTGTGTCTGGAACTTGTAGTCAAATGGGTGAAGAGTAGTATCAATAGTACCCTGTGACTGTAGTGCCTCAGCTCTGGTTTCCTCTTGTGAATGTTATTATAACAATGAATTTTCACGGGAGACCTGAAACCCTAAAACATCCCACAAGAAAACATGTGCAGTAATATCTTTGTCATCAGCCGTGGAAACATTTTTCTAGATATGTCTCCACAGGCAAGGGAAACAAAAGCAAAATTAAACTGTTGGGACTACACAAAAATAAAAAGCTTTTGCACAGTGAAGGAAGCCATCAACAAAACAAAAAAAGCAACCTACTGAATGGGAGAAGATATTTGCAAATGATATATCTGATAATGGGGTAATATCCAAAATATATAAAGAACTTATACAATTCAGTACCAAAAACAGAAACAATATGATTAAAAAATGGGCAGAAGATCTGAGTAGACATGTTCCCAAAGTAGACATACCGATGGCCAACAGACACATGAAATAATGCTCAGCATTACTAATCATCAGGGCAATGCAAATTAAAACCATAATGAGTTATCACCTCATACCTCTCAGAAGGCCTAAAAGCAAAAATGCAAGAAATACCAAGTGTTAGTGAAGATATGGAGAAAAAGAATCCCTCATGCATTGTTGGTGGGAATGCAAATTGGTATAAGCACTTCGGAAAACATTTAAGAGGTTCCTGAAAAAATAAAAAATAGAATTGTCGTCTGACCCTGTAATCCTACTTCTGGGTATTTATCCAAAGAAAATGAAAACACTAATTTGAAAAGATATATGTACTTCTGTGTCTATTGCAGCATTATTTACAATAACCAAGATATGGAAACAACCCAAGTGTCCATCCATAGATGAATGGATAAGGAAAATGTGGTATATTCATGCAATGGAATATTACTCAACCCTAAAAAAGAATGAGATCTTGCCATTTGCAACAATATGGATGGATTTAGAAGGTTTAATGCTAAGTGAAATAAACCACTCAGGGAAAGACAAATATCATATGATTTCATTCATATGTGGACTTTAATAAACAAAACAAATGAACAAACAAAAAAGAGCTAAAACAAAAACAAAAGCCAGACTCGTATATGCACAGAACAAACTGGTGATTGCCAGAGAGGAGAGGTGGGTGGGGGATGGGTGCAATAGATACAGGGGATTAAGAATTCATTTATATTGGTGACCGCTGAATAATATATACAATTGTTGAATCACTGTATTGCACATCTGAAAGTATAATACCGGATGTTAATCATACTTCGATTAAAAAAATTAAAGTTTATTTTCAGCATGCCTGTTTGAGCTGAGACCATCTTCTTTCCTGTTCACCTGCCGTGTCTTTGTCTTAGAGCAATGAAGATGCAGTGGCTTTCCAACTGGCTGAATGGTACAGAATGCATAGTATATTGAGGCAAAGTTCTCAAGTTCAGGTTCTAGCTCCATCTTTAATAAGCTGTGGATTCTCAAGCTGTCATTTCCTTATCTGGAAAATGGGCATGATAATTCCTACTTTGTAATGAAAGTAGGAATATTACATTGAGATAATCTTGGTGAAAAGTGTTTTGTAGACTAAAATGCTGTAAGAATGGTATTTAAACTTTTCCACAGTTACATTTTTTCATGTAAGTGAGGGCAATTTAAACAGCATATTAGTTGGAAGTTTGATTACTACAGATGATATTCTGTTCATTTTATGGTCCATTTTGCGAACCAGGTAGCTTCTCTGCCTAGTTTGCAGGCATCTTTATGAGTCCAAGACTTTAAATTTCCGTGGACAATATTTAGTGGATGACAAATTCCTTGAGAAATAGTTGGAAGATTACTCTAAATGAGGGGGAATATTACCTATAAGGATAGATGAGTGAAGAGGTTTTTCTTTGACATTTAAATCCTTACTGTTGTATGCATCCTTTGACTATAATAAATATTAAATAAATGAGAGTGAGATTAATAGGTAATTTTTTCAGAAGAAAGATACAGCTAAATTGATATTTGTGCTTTAAAGATTCAAAGTTTTTGGGTTTTGGTTTTGTTTTGTTTTTTACTACAGAGAATGTTTAAAATGTATACAGAAAGGTAAATAAATCCACAGCTTACTCATTTTTCTCCTTTTGGTATAAACTGCCATGTTAACAGAACATTTTTTAAAGCAGTTTTTTATTTATAAAAATAATGTTTCTGAGATCTAATGTGTACAGTATGGTGACTGTAGTTAACAATACTGTATTGTATAAATGAAATTTGCTAAGAGAGTAAATCTTAAATGTTCTCACCACACACACACACACACACACACACACACACACACACACACAGAGGTAACTGAAGTGATAGATTTATTAACCTTCTCATAGTAATCATTTCATAACATACAGTATATCACATTGTCAGTTTGTATACTTCAAACTTACACCATATTATTTGTCAGTTAAGTCTCACTAAAGTGTGGGAGAAGGAAATCAGTGAGTGGATGTGGATAGTGTATCTTTTCTGATTCCATGAGTTATATTACAAGTGATTGGTTGTTCTGGCACCATTGTATAAACCCATTATTAAATTTTAAACTCATTCTCAAAAAAGGAACATAATGTTGCTGTGTGAAATCTGAAAAATCAAAGTGAATTATAAAATAAGAAAATTAAAATATCCTGAAATCCTATCCCTCAGGGAAAACCATGTTGTTGGAGGAGTTCCTTCAAAGACTTTTCTGTGCATGCATATAGATAACAGACATTTTTATTATTATTTTATTTTATATTTTTAGTGAGTGGAGGACAGAGGAAGAGGGAGAGGTAGAATTCTAAGCAGGCTCCACACCCAGCATGGAGCCTGTCATGGGGCTCGATCTCACAACCCTGAGGTCATGACCTGAACTGAAATCAAGAATCTGATGCTTAACCGACTGAGCCACCCAGGCACCCATATATAATAGACATTTAAAAAGTGGGACACGCTTGCGATCATATTGTTTGTAGAGTTTTGGATCCTGATTTTTAAAATTGAACATTATATTGTGAGCATTTTGTTTGTTTGTTTTGGAAAACATTATTTTTAATGACTGTACAACATTCTTTCTGTCACACAGATAACAAACATTTTCCTACTGTCGGGTATTTAGGTTGTTTTAATATGGAGTTTTGCTTTGCAATTTTAAGTAATGTTGCAGTGACCATCAGCATGACATTTGTGAATAAATTGTCAAGGCAGGGGAGGCACATGGAAACAAATGAACAAACAAAAAAGCAAGAAGTGAGAGTCCTTTTAACCACCATGATAAGGATATTTTCCCCAAGTTCTCCACTATAATGTAAAACTGTTCTCTGTAATATATACCCAACTTGCATTTCAAGGTGGTTTTGTAACTAGCTGAAAACCCAACATAAAACATGAATTTCTGGAATGAAAGTACAATCTCATCTGTGAATAAAATACAGAAATAAATGTGGCCAAATATGGTTGTCTAATTTTTGGAAATAACACTAGACTCTGAATGCTTTCTGGTGGAATTTACTCTCCCTAGGGATAATTTTTGTTATGATTAGTTCAAGTGCCTGGGCCATGATCAATGAGCTCCATTTGAATGCACAAAGTAGAAATGCCCAAAATTACTATGTACCATTGATTTTAATCATACTTGGATTATAATGTTTTACATTTTCTGAAATCAGGATGTGTTTTCAATCAATGTGCACATTTGATTGATGTGGTAGTACTGTTCCTACAAACTTTTACTGACTTATGTTGCATTTTACAGTACCATCATAGAAACAAGCAAACAAACAAACAAAAAAGTGATAGCTTCCAGACTAAAATATTGGCCTTTATTTGTGTTTTCAAAGGTCTTTGCTATGTGCGTATTTGGAAGAGCATGGAGGTATATGGATGTCTATGTTGTATCATATACTATGAGCCTTTGACATTTTGATAATAATTAAATATAAATATAGGGAATATCGTGACCATGTGAGAAAGGGGAAAACTCAGTGCTTGGTTTTCGAAGTATTTACTCTAAAAAAATATATATATATACTTGAAAGATGGGAGATGTTACTATCAGTTGAGCTTTACCTTGGTTGGTTTTTATCTCTTCCTGCAGCCCCTTTGGGCCACAAGATCTTGGGTTAGTAAAAGTCATACAACACACTTCTTCATGCAACTACAACATTATTTAGTTTTTTTGGCAGGGGTTTTTTCATTTTTCATATTCTTTCATAGTGGCTAGAGATTGGCAAATTTTCACTGATCCTTAAATTTGATTGTGTTACCTTTTGTGATTTAGAAAGACCAAAACAAAACAATTGAAGGTTAGGATACTTGTTCTTTCCTACCTTTAATGTTGCTAACAGCTGCCTTGCCTCCTTGGGGCTATTGTTAACCTTCCCCCTGAGAGAGAACATTGTATCCCTGGGGCCGGACCTGCCCTCCCCCATCGTGGCTCTCCCTGTGGCTTTTGATAATGAGAGTGATTTTGGCTCACAGACAGAACCCCTGAAAGAATATTACTGAATTTCTTATGTCCTCCTTCTATTTTAAAATTTAACCCTGTTGTGAATTTCAATAAATGAGATTTTCTAGTCTTGATGTTTGTACAAAACATTTTATTTGAAGAGTATTTTAGGGTCCTGGAAGGCAGGTTTGTTTGGAGACTCTTTGTCACTTTGAGTCAAAGAGGAAGATCTGTCGGCTTTTCACTTGGCAGCCTTTGGCTAGCAAAGTCTTGCAGAGAGTCTACTTTTTCACACACCCTGCGAGCCCAGTTCCCAAATTCCTCAGGATTGCTGCTAATGACATCACAGTAAAATCCAGGCAAGCATTTTCCAGATACCTTGTAATCTCTTTTGCACATTTGTCTAAAAGTCACTTAAAGTTTTGGAGCTGTGTATTTATATATCCATCATGTAACTGAGCCACCCAGGTGCCCCTAGAGTGCTTTCTAAAAAGCAAAGCATCTAGTTTCACTGGGAAAATAACAGTGCATTAAATTTGTCTTTAGAGAACAACATGTAGAGGATAAAGTGTCTTTTAAAAGGAAATAGAAGTGGGGCACCTGGGTGGCTCAGTCGTTAAGTGTCTGCCTTCGGCTCAAGTCATGATCTCAGGGTCCTGGGAGCGAGCTCCACATCGGGCTCCCTGCTCAGCGGGAAGCCTGCTTCTCCCTCTCCCACTCCCCCTGCTTGTGTTCCCTCTCTCGCTGTCTCTCTCTCTCTCTGTCAAATAAATAAATAAAATCTTAAAAAATAAATAAATTAAAGGAAATAGAAGTTTGGCCATGAATTAATTCACTAGCAGTGGAGTACTTCAGTGATGTGGCTCATGCCCCGAAATGATAAATCAGGAAGGGATTAGTGTGGCTTTTCTGTCTATAAAGGTTTGAATGTATACCCTAACCTCTGCTGTCATTTGGGAAGCCTAAATGTGCTCACAAGCCAGATCCGCCTTCACTGAAGCCTGAGCACTTCATGCCTTCATTTATTTGCTAGGCAAGTTTGAGTAGTTGCCACAAAGCACTGTACGAGGCCTATGCCAGAAGTTTAAAGTGTAGTCTCTGTGGTCCTCAAAGTGCCTTTGTAGGGAGGAGATGAGGTAGTGTATTTGAAGGAGTTTTCTGATGATGCGTGAGGCTTAGTAAAGGCTGTATGTGTTCAGGGGACGACGAAGAACTTTTGGCTTTGTGGTCAGGCAGAGTTTTAGGAACATCCGAGGTCTGTGGTCCATGACAGAGAAACCAAGTTTAACTGGTAAGAAGGAAGCACTAGCCTCATTTTGGCTTAAGTTGGGGACATTTAGATTCAAGTTGGAAGTAACATTTGGGCAAGACCGGACAAGCCGATGAAGCCAACCACGTACATTGGGTTGTAGAGAGCCTTGGAGGGACATGAGTATGGGGAGGGGAGAAGCAGAAACATGTTGAAAAAATAATCAGGCATGGTGTTTGGGTAAAAATGGAACAACGAAAGATGGGAACCTGAGAAGGAACCTAAGAATTTAGTTCTCTTATTAAGGTTTACTATGAGGAACTTTTCCTGGTATCAAATGGGGCTTTACAAAATTAACTTTGCTCTGAGCAGTGTTTCTCAGAGTGAGTCACTCAGAGAGTGTCTCTCAGAGGAATATCCACTTGTGTGCCTTGGTGTTTGTTACTTGTTAAAATGGGTTCACACCAAAAAAGTATTGGGAAGGGCTAAGTTACTGCAAGTGAAACAGGTTTCTTTATGACAGGATTTCTCAGAATCTTTACTATGCAGTTGGCTTTGTGAATCCTCCCTTACTGGATAGTTTATTTCTAGAACCAACATAGGCTGGCACAGTGAGCTGCAGAGACCAAGTTCAGCGCCGCCCTCCCTCCCCCCCCTCCCCCGCCAGCCCCTCTCCGCCCTGCTGGCCACTTTGGTTGCTGCCAGCACACCGGGGTCTCCGCTGTGGCAACATGCAGGGCACCGAATGGTAGAATCTCTGTCTCGGAAATCTCAGTCACTTGTCCTTTCAAGCCACTTGCCTAAGTTGTGCTGACCTGGCTCTTAGGAGGAGACAGGGGCTAGCTGGGTTTCAGGTTACAGTGATGGCAGCGCCCCCCACCCCAACCTTGGGCTGGCCAGTCTTCATCCTGAAAATGTCTCCTGAGAATGTCTCTGGCTGAGGGCATTTAGATGCAAAGCTATTCACCGCCCTGGATGGGCTACCCAGGCAAAGGTTACAGTATTCTTGATTTTGCCTCTTGGCCTGCAAAGCCTAAAATATTTACTATCTGGTCCTTTAGAGATAAGGTTTGCTGACCTCTGCCATAGTCCTGCACTGTCCATTGTGGTAGCTACCAGCCATAGGTGGCTTTTGAGCACTTAGACCATGGCTAGTCTCATTTGAGATGTGCTGTGTTCGTACTTTATGCTGGAATTTAAAGACTTGGTACCAAAAAAAATAATAATAAAATATCTCAATAATTTTTTATATTCCATTAGATGTTGAAGGGATATTCTGGGGACACCACATCAAATAAAATGTGTTATTGAAATGTATTTCACCTGCTTCTCTTTACTTTTTTCCGTGCAGCCACTAGCAAATTTAAAATTACATGCATGGCTTGCATTTGTGGTGCACGTTATATTTCTCTTGTACGGTGCTGACTATTATATAGCACCCACATTTGTTGCCCACAGAGTTCTTTTTACAAGGAGCCTCTTGAATAAAGCTAAATGTCTTTTCTTGAGGCACAAGTTTAGCAAACATGACAGAGCCCTAAGCATATTCTAGTTTGAGGGTTTGTGTTTTGTTGACAGCTAAGCTATAGTTTAATAGATTTCCTTTGTGTTTTTCAAATAAAGATATATTTATTTTTTATGTTTTATTTGAAATCAGGGATTCCTTTATTATTCTTCTCATTTGGTATGTTTTAAACAGTCTGTGAGCCATGTATTTCCTGTGATGTAAAAATCATGACCTTATGTCTATTGTGATTCAGCAAATCCACTTCTAGGATTCTGTCTTAAGGAAACAACTGAATGAGTGTGCAAAGATGCTATATAAGTATGCTCATTATGGCATTGCCTTTAATAATGAAAAGTTAGGAACAACCTTGATATCAACTATAAAGATTAATTACCTAAATTAAGGAATATCTACATAATTATTTTGCCAATATAGATGATGACAATGAGTTAGTAAAGTGTCTTATAGACAACAAACATTTTATTTTATTTTTAGAGAGAGAAAGAGAGAGAGAACTCGTGAGTGAGTGGGGTGGTGGGGAGGGACAGAGGGAGAGGGAGACCTTGTTAAACATTAGACCTGCCCATACACATTGCCCATATTACTGATTTCAAGTGTGCTGCCCCAAATTAGAGAATTCTTTTTTTTTAGAGAGAGCACACTCGTTTGCGCGTGAGTTGGAGGTGGCGGGGGGAGCAGGGGCAGAGGGGGAGAGGGAATCTTAAGCAGGCCCCACACCCAGGTCAGAGACCAACTCGGGGCTCGATCTCATGACCCTGAGATCACGATCGGAGCTGAAATCAAGAGTTGGATGCTTCACTGACTGAGCCACCCAGGCGCCCCGGCCAATAGGCATTTTAGAGAGAAATATATGAATTTATACTTTGAAAATTCGGAGAAAAAGAAAACAAGTTTTACCTGTTTATACTGATTCTCTTCGGGGAATTGGGGGTTATTTTGATTTTCTTCATGCCTATTTATATGGTCTAATTTTCCACAATAGACTTGTATATCTTATATAATTAATCAAAATAATTATTTAACCACAGTGTAACTAATATGCAGAATAGCTCCTTGGAAACAGGAAAAGCTCAAATTTCTAAGTGAACATATTTATGTGGCATGGGAATTCATAAAAATAGATTTCATTGTCACATAATGTGAGACATTAGATAAAAAGCATTTTCCCTCAGATTGGTCACATATTGCCAACAGATTTTTCTAGTAATAAGGTAAGAAAGAGGTCATTGGTAGCGAGTAAAGACGTTTGTACTATCTAGAAGATAAAGTTCTTACTTGAAAAACTTTTGAGGTCTCCCCTGGGTTCTCCACCTACCACAAGTGTGAGGGCCAGTGATTTTTCCACTGAAATAATTTGCTGAAATTTTAAAATGCTTCATGGCTAGTTATTTTTAAGTGACCCAGTACAGGAAGGATGTGGAGGGGTGGAGTAGCGTGGGGACTCCTGCCTGTTAATGGAAAATTATTTGAAAGCCGACTAAGGCATGGCAAGAAGTCTGAAGAGACTATGTAAAAAAAAAACAACTAAGGTTTTTATTGTGGCAGGTATGTGTGTGCTTGACCCCAGTAGGCCTTGGGATATTTGCATTTTGTTTACTTCCAGGGTGAAATTCAACACTAAGAATCAGTTTAACAGTGGAAACTTAGAAAAGTAAGAAGATGACTTTCATCACAGTGATTGATAGGTGAGCCCCGACTAGCAAGCAGGACTCTCCAAATGGGTTTTACTTTTAACATTCATAACATTAAACAGAATTTCACAGAATCTGTTATGTGATCTATTCTGACAGATATTTTAAACAATTTACATGTAGCGTCAGTTAAGTTAATGGGAAATGTCACTGGCAATGTGTGTGTCATTAAAAACTGGTGATAGTTCCTTTAGATTATGAAAACATTAATGGAGTCAGATGTTACTTTCCCCATCCCAACCAGGCACTTTGTAATTCTCCTCTGTGCACTTAGCACCTCATGCACACCTTTTACAGCATTGTACGGCATTGGGGTCATTATCTATGTGTCCATCTGTCTTCTACTAAACTCTGAGCTCCTTAACTGTCTTCCTTGCTTTTGGATCCCTAGCTACCAGGACAAGACATGTAGTTAGTGCCCAGTAGATGTGTATTGAAAGAAGGAAAGTAGGAGAGGAGCATTCCAGATGGTAGAATTATTAATTGGTCCCCGTATTCAAAAGGCAGTAGTCTGAATTGCTCCATGCCAGATGCTTTTGGGACACAGGAAATCCAGCAGTCTTTAACTTGGGAGCTTCAGCGACATTTTGCAGGGGGAAATCTGTTAGTATTTGTTAAGGTCCATTTTTCTATCTCGCTCCTCAGTATTTGAAATCAGACCCTCACCTTACCCCAGTTATCTTTGGGGGGCCTCCATGCCTATCTCCATTCCATCCTCCACATTGCCATCACACCTGTCTCTAAATTGCTACGAGCAGATTATTGTCCTGCTTGATGTCTGTTACTGGTTCCCTATAACTGCTAGAGAGTCCCACCCTCTTCACAGGACACTGGAGCCCTCTGTGGTCTGGCTCAGTCACTCCTTCTCTCTCCCCTCTCTGGGCCCCTATCATGCCAGACGTAGTCATCATTTCATTTTTTTTTTAAAGATTTTATTTATTTATTTGACACAGAGAGAGACAGTGAGAGAGGGAATACAAGCAGGGGGAGCGGGAAAGGGAGAAGCAGGCTTCCCGCCGAGCAGGGAGCCTGATGCGGGGCTCGATCCCAGGACCCTGGGATCATGACCTGAGCCGAAGGCAGTCGCTTAACCAGCTGAGCCACCCAGGCACCCCCATAGTCATCATTTCTTAACAGCCATGTGCTTTGCTGTTTTCTCTGCTTGAAATGCTCTCCAGCTTCCTATTTCGGCCAGATGAGCACCTCTTCTAAAGAAGATCATCTGCCTGACCCCTCCAGGGAGTTTGCCACACCCTTCCCAGGGTCCCTGTCTGGTGCTTATCAGCTCTCTCAATTACTATGACCTTATGTATTACTACTACTACTACTTCTCCTTCTTCTCCTTCTCCTTCTTCTTCTTTTTTAAAGATTTTAAAAGAGAGAGAGTATGAGCTGGGGGAGGGACAGAGGCAGGGGGCGAGAAAGAATCTCAGGCAGACTCTATGCTGAGTGCAGAGCCCGACTCAGGGCTTGATCTCGCAACCTTGGGATGATGACCTGAGCTGACAGCACGCGTTGGATGCTCAACCAACTGAGCCATCCAGGTGCTCCTGTCTTTTCTTTAGTGCCTCACTGCTCAGCTATGATGCACAAGAAATGGAAGCTCCCATTTACTAAGTGCCCACTGCATATCAGGCATTGTATAGACTCAATTCCTGCTGGATTAAAGAGTCCTTGGGGACAGGAACTAAAGCTTACCCTGGGCTGAACATCTGATTGGCTAGGGGCTCTCTAAATAAAACATATCGGTTAAGTGTAAGTCTTTCCATCGTCTTTTAAAATAAATAGGCAAGTTGTCTAAGTCATTTAAATGCAACGCTCATTTAGGCTTCATGCAGGCAATTTTGGAAATAAGTGGTGGGTGATTATCACTCATTTACTCTGCTAGTTTGTTTTTGAGCAAATCATTGCACACTGGTAGGAGACAGACCAGAGAGGGAACACGGAGAAATGGTTTCCACTTAACACTTAGAAGGTTGCCTGGAATGCTGAGATGAAAGGAGAAGAAAGAATAGTGATAGGGATAAGTGTAAAATGTAGATTCTTGGTTAAAGGAACACCACTGTGAAATAACTCATCACAATTTCGTATGACTTGAAATACTTCATGACATACATTCTGTTCTTCAGCTGCCACCTCCATCTCTCCTGTTCCTTTTTGCTTGTTTTCCATCCCAGTGTGAAATTTCCTTACACCATCACTCTGCCAGACCAGGGAGTGTTGCCTCAGAGAGCTCCGTTAGGGATCACTTCTATGGCACTTCCCCTTAGATTTGTCATCTTTCCTTTTATTTCATTCATACCACATTGTCATCTTCACTTAGAAGTTGCTTTGAAATGAATGCATTTTATGTACATATTTTTGTCTCTTTAATTCGTCTGCAAAGTCCTGGTAGCTAAGGACTTTTTTTTTTTTTTTTAACTACCTGGAGTTCTTGGTACCGTTCTGTGAAGGTTGTTATTAAATGTTAGAGTCTTGATGAATTAAGCCATTGTTAAGTGTTTAAAACTTAGTGGATGGACATATAGCCCAGGCCCTGCTGGATACTGTTTGTATGTATTTGGTGGCAATTGAGAGAGAAACAGGCTGCTTGGCTTCCAGTACCGACTTTGCTAGATATTTGCAGTCTGACCTTTCTGTGTTGTAGGTTTTCATCTCTTAGTGAGGCCACAAGTAACATCTACTTCATCTACCTCATGGATGGGAGGATAATGGTGTCTTGAACAGGAGTATGTAAAACAGTTACAATGCCCGGCACGTGAGTGCTTGATAAATATTAACCATTAATTAGGTATCATTTGTGCATACAAACACAGAAAAATAAAACACAAAATATGTGTATTTTATGCAAGCATAATTTACTCTAATGATCATAAAATTGACTTATTAAATTGCAGACATTTAAAAAATTAGGGTGACATTAATTATGAACTAGAAAGTGGACCATTATTACTTTTGTTTTTCTAAAAGGAAGAACTCCCTTACTGTGTGTTGTTGATAACTCAAAATCAGATTAAGTCTGCTGCCTGAAATCTAGCCTAAAGATACCGGCTGTTGAAAGAATTGAGCGGAACACTCACAGAAATGTTTTTCATGATTTTGCCCATTTCTGTGCAGCCATTTTTAGCGTAGACATTCTACTGTAGTAGGGGTTCCTTAAAAACTCCTCTGTGTGAAATTCTGTGTTAGAGCAAACTTTATCATTGCAACAACTAATAATGTGGTTGCAGTTTGGGGCTATTACTGTAGAGTGGTGAAAAAATGTTTCCATAAAGTGCCCCATCGTGTTAGCAAATGAGGACTGGAGAAGAGACCGTGAGGCGAGCAGTTACCTCACTCCCCTCCCATGCTGCAATAAACAGCTCCATTTTTGAAGCATGGGCTTTATTATGTTCTTGCATTTAGGAATGTCGCCATTACTGCCAACATAATACAGTGTAGTTATACTGTAGTTAATCATGCCACCCGTCAATTTATAAAACTCATATCATCATTTTGTGATAAAATACAATTATAATAAGAGTTACAATGAGAGGAGAGGGATGGACGACTCCTCTCGGAGTTGTTCCTTCCTTCTAGAGTATTCTCTGTCCAGACTGTTTATTGGATTCTGGGATTCCTGTGCCTATGTACTCCTCCTTTCTCTTCTCTCCCATCTTAGAGGCTGCCAGGGTGGGGAGGGCAGGTGGCTTTGTATATAAATGCTGCATACATGTGTATGCTAGGGGTTGAGAGGGAGCTGTGTCCTCTGGAGAAAAGAGGGCCATTTTCTTAGCACACAGGTCTCTTCCATTTGCTCAGCCCAGGGCCCCGTCGCCCAAAGGAGTCCTTTTACTACTTTAAGTGCCAGAGGTTTTTTACTTTTTCCGCCCAGCTGAAGACCCATTTTCTAAATTGCACAAAGAGGCACAATGTATGGTGGAGTAGTGGCCTGATTTCCAGGTTCTGTAGGAAGTAGGTGAGCCCCCTCACACCCAGTTTCATGGCCAACTCAGAGCCAATTCTTGGAGCCCTGAGAATAAATACTTCTGAGCACTGCACTTCCATGTTGCCCATGGAAGGAGGGGGGAGGGCCCTCCAGCCGGAAGCGGTCAGGACCCCCATTGCCGGACCAAAAGGGGTTGTGAGACTGGGGCTTCCTGTCTGCTGGGGGCCTTCCCCTTCTTTAGCTGGCTTACTTTAGGAGCTCTTCATGGCAGTGGCCCTCTGTTATTGAGCTGGGTTGTCAGTTCAGGGAGAAGCTTGGTGGGGGCTGGCTTGGGGGTTGTGAGAGCCATTGCTTTGTTCTCCAGTCACAGGGACTGTACCTGTGGGGTCCCCCCACGTCTCCTCTCCACCAGGCCAAGCGCTGAGTTCCCTAGAACTCTGGGTCCCTATTTATTGTTGGCTCTTCCTACTTCCTAGAGAGGTTTTTCTCTCCCATGGCTTGCCTGGCTGGCTGGCCAGTATGTCTCTCATCATGGTGGTTTCTAACTCTATTTTGTGGGAATTCCTTGGTCTGAATTCGGGAAAGAACAGAGTTTATGTTGTCATCGTATATTAGAAGCGCTGAGGTCTTAGTACATGAAGGCTCAGATGGGGTGAGCTGTATAAGCTCAGGTTAGTGATGGTTCCTCTGTGGGTTGTAGGGGTTTGTAAATCGGCCTAGAGCAGAAAAATTACATCCCAAAATATCAAAAACTCATTTTCACTTTACTATAAATTCTGAGACTCCTTGTTTCTATCAGTCCCTCCTAATTTATATATGTTCACTGATTGAATATCTGAACTTCAGGGACCTTAGAAGAAGATCTCTCAAACCTTGCAGAGGCCTACAAATCACTTGGGGTCCTTTCAGATGCAGGCTGTGTTTCATTATATTGTGGGCAAGCCGTGAGATATGCCTTTCTAACAAGCTCGGAAGGACTTTATCAAACTTCTGTCACTCAATGAGACTTTTTCACCTTTTTCCCGTTTTACCTCAAAGCGCCACCTTACATACCCATTTATATTTTGTTTTGTTTTATTTTATTAATAGAGCCATTTCTGGTGTGCCTGTTTGCTTTCTATCACTGAGATCATATGGATGTACCTTTTTTAAAAGATTTATTTATTTGAGAGAGAGAGAGAGAGAGAGAGAAAGAGAGTGCAAAAGCAGAGGAGAGGGACAGAGGCAGAGGGAGAGAGAGAATCCTCAAGCAGACTCCCCGCTAAGTGTGGAGCCCGACACGGGGCTTGATCCCAGGACCCTGAGATCATGACCTGAGCCGAAATCAAGAGCCAGCCGCTTAACTGAGCCACCCAGGCACCCCTGTAAAGCCCTGTAAAGGTTGTACATTTTAAGAACCTTCTGAACTATCAAATGTGTTCCCAAGATAACACATACAAAAGAAAAATAGTTGCTTTTATTTTTAAAATGCTTTCCTTCTTAAATTATGTAAACATGTTCAAATTTTGCAGAAATATTTTGAGCACCTGCAGTTTACATAGCTACTTTACTGGGAAAGGTGTCTTTTAACCTAACAATGTCGATATGAATTCTGGAGGCAGGAGGCCCTTAGATAAGCAGGTGCTATAAATTTAATAGGCAGACAGGACTCTATAGACAAGGGAATGACCCTTTGGATGGGATGTCCTGGGAGGAAATTACCAGGAGGGGTCATAATGCAGACAGTCTTCCGTATGAGTACCTGCCACATTGCTTCCCAGCCTTTCCTGGTCCACTCATGCTTCCGTCTCTAACCCCCATCCTGGACCAGAGAAGTCTCACTGCCTTTAACGTAAAGAATAGTAGCCCTCTGTGTGTGCACGCATGGTTACACACATACACACGCACACATGTGTGCGCACACACGTACACACGCACACAGATTGAGAGACTGAGATCCTCAGAAAGCCAATATCATCCTTGGCAGGACCCTGCCTCTTGGATCTGAGTGTTCCCTTTGGTGTTGAGGCTGCAGGAGGAATTGTCTTCCTGTCTCACTTGGGGACATCTGTGGCCATGTGCCTGTCAGACACTGTCACAGAGCATTGACTTTCTTTAGGTTTCTGCAAGTTCATCCACTGCATTCTAGTATCTGTTCCACTTTTTTTTCTGGTTAATAAAGTGAAAAATTAGTGTTCTAATTTGCAGAAGAGTAGGAGGCAGATACAGCCAAGGTCTTATTTGTGAAAGGAGAAGAAACTCTTCAACAAACAGGAAGGAATAGGTTCTAGGATAAGTTATAAAGGTTATCATCCCAATTCGGGCTTCTTTATGGTTCTTTCTTTCTAAAAATATTTTATTTATTGATTTAGTAAAATTTTTTTTCAATTCAGTTTAATTAACATATGCTGTATTACTAGTTTCGGAGGTAGAAGCCAGTGATTCATCGGTTGCATACAACACTCATTGCTCATCACTTCAAGTGCCCTCCTTCATGCCCATCACCAGCTTACTCTGTCCCCCCCGCCCACCTCCCCTCCAACAACCCTGTTTGTTTCCCATAGTTAAAAGTTTCTTATGGTTTGCCTCCCTCTCTGTTTTCATCTTACTTTATTTTTCCTTCCCTTCTCCTATGTTCATCTGTTTTGTTTCTTAAATTCCACATGAGTGAAATCATATGGTATTTGTCTTTCTCTGACTGACTTATTTCACTTAGCCATCCTCTAGTTCCATCCATGTTGTTGCAAAAGGCAAGATTTCATTCTTTTTGATGACTGAGTAATATTCCGTGTGTGTGTGTGTGTGTGTGTGTGTGTGTGTGTGTGTGTGTGTGTGTAGACCACATCTTTATCCATTCATCTGTCGATGGACATCTGGGCTCTTTCCATAGTTTGGCTATTATGGACATTGCTGCTATAAACACTGGGGCGCATGTGCCCCTTCGGATCACTATATTTGTATCCTTTGGATAAATACCTAGTAGTGCTATTGGGTGGTAGGGTAGCTCTATTTTTAACTTTTTGAGGAACCTTCATATTGTTTTCCAGGGTGGTTGCACCACTCTGCATTCCCACCAGCAATGTAAGAAGGTTCCCCTTTTACCACTTCCTTGCCAACATTTGAGAGAGAGAGAGAGAATGCTCGAGCTCGAGTCGGGGTAGGGGCAGAGGGCGAGGGAGAAAGGGAGAGAGAATCTTGAGTAGACTCTGCCACCGAGCACAGAGCCCCATGTGGGACTTGATCTCATGACCCTGAGATCATGACCTGAGCTGAACCCAAGAGTTGGATGCTTAACCCACTGAGCCACCAGGTGCCCCCTTTATGGTTCTACTGGAGTTTTTAATATAAGTGGGGCGCCTGGGTGGCTCCTTCATTAAGCGTCTGCCTTTGGGCTCAGGTCATGATCCCGGGGTCCTGGCATCGAGCCCCATGTTGGGCTCCCTGCTCAGCAGGGAGTCGGCTTCTCCCTCTCTCTCTGCTCCTCCCCATCCCCCCGCTTGTACTCTCTCTCTCTCAAATAAATAAATGCAATCTCAAAAAAATATATATAGGTTAAGTTTTATGAGGAAAGAAACACGTCACTATTTTCGGCCTTTTTTGCTTATTCTAAATTATCTTCATCTCTGCCTTATTTAAAAAGGGATTTGATACCGCCTGTCTGGGTCTGTTTGAGCTTCTGTGTCAAAAATACCATAGACTGGGTAGTTTATAAACAACAGAAATGTATTTCTTACAGTTCTGGAGGCTAGAAAATTCAAGATCACAGCACTGGCACATTTGGTGTCTGGTCAGGGCCCACTGCCTGGTTCGTAGATGGCTGTCTTCTTGGTGTGTCTCCACATGGTGGAAGGGGCAAGGGAGCTCTCTGAGGTCTGTTTTATAAGGCACCAATCCCATCCTTGAGGGCTTCACCCATATGACCTAATCACCTTGCAAAGGCCCATTTCCAAGTACACATTGGGAATTATGGGAATTATGTTTCAACATGTGGATTTTGGAGGGACATGAACATTCAGTATTTAGCACAGCCCACAAAGATTAAAAAATAAAATAAAATATATAAAGAGATGGAGTGGAGAAAAAAAAAGAAGCTAGGGGTAGGGTTAGCACACAACACATTTCCTAGAAGATGCTGTTCACTAGTTCAAAGCGAGCTACTAATAGGGCTGAGAGCTGCTAGGTTTCCTGAGCTAGTGATAAGATCCATGATGGCCCAGAGATTAAGGTGAAATGGTTTCTCCTGTGCTGAGACTTGAAAAAAGTACCTTCTAAAGGGAAAACTGTGTAGTGAACTATATTCTCAGCAACATTCCTCAAATAGATGGTAGAGTGTTTTGTGGAGCTATTTTTCAAAAGGTCTTTCGATACAGGCTGATGGTGTGTGTATACATAATTTAGTGAAGACCTTTCCATAATAGCCCCAAATGATGAAGTCTAAATATCCAGCTCTCTGGCTGCCTCCAGAGATAAAATTACATCTGAAGGAATGTATGGGCCCCGTATCCATTAAGCAGTCTTTTTTTTTTTTTTTTAAGATTTATTTGAGAGAGAGGGAGAGAGCGCACAAGTAGAGGGGACAGGCAGAGGGAGACCCGCTGAGCAGGGAGCCTGAGATCACAACCCAAGCCGAAGGTTGACGCTTACCTGACTGAGCCACCCAGGCGCACCACTATGCAGTCTTTTATGAGGATTTTGCCCAACTGAGCTGTATTTTGGAATATTGTTAAGTTAAACTGCTTTAAAAAGGAAGAAAATATGTGACTTAAATCTTTCTTTAGCAGAAAATCATCAACTTTAATTTCAGGGACAGTATATACAAAATAGATTCAATCCAGTGACTGCTACTGATTGCTCAGTTTCCTGATTTGAAGAGCAAGAGGATTTAAATATATCCTTGAGTTCCCTTTTTGTCTCTAAAGTCTTCTGTAAGGTCTTGGCAAGTGAGAGTTGATATTCTCAAACTGAGTAATTGAGGCGACATCAACAGACTGTTTACAGCAGTGACGACAGGGTCCGGGGAATGAACAGGGCCTAGTGCAGTGTCCAGGGCTTTCTAGGACAGGGTGCCATTACCGTGTCTAAGCTTGAAGCTTGAAAGGAAGAAGTGTTTACAGAAATTGTAGAGATTAGCTTTAGGGAACTATGTGGAGGGCTGCATCCAGTCCTGGTAGGGAGCTGAGCTGGAGGAAGGGCTACCCCACTTCACTCTTTTCCTCTGCCATCTCCTGATGGTGCCTCCCATGGGCCAAACCCAGTAAAAAGCCAGAGGGTTTTCATACACCTTGGCCTCCAGGGGCTCAGAACGGGGAGGGGAAGAAGAGTGGAGATGGTGGAAAGGTAAATGAGAGACACCCAGCACTTTCCCTGACTTCATGTTCCTAAACAAACACTAGGGTTTTTCTCTCAAGGTAAAGAAATTGTGTCTTCATGTTTTAGCTTCGGGAGGGACCTTATCTCTGGCTTGCTGCTCTAGCTCCCAGGCTCCACATAGCACCTGGTCTCTGGTACGGCTCAGTGAATATAGGGCAGCAAAGCACGCCGTAAGAAGGGGCTGTGAGTAAGTGGCACCAATCCGACTCTGCAGGGCCCAAGAATTAAAACAGAGCTGGTGAGCTGATGGCTTTGTCACGTTGCGGCATGTGCGGTTCCGCTCCCCCTGAAATCTGTGAGAAAATGGTTTTTAGACTGCAGGACAAAAATAAAACCTTCATAAAATTTCACTTGCTTCTTTCATCTTTATTGTATTGGAGAAAACTCCTCATGTTCTGATCCATAAATCTCACAGACCAATGACAAGATGACACCGTGGCCGCCCCTATGCGACAGTCTCTATAGTGAAGAACAACCCTCTTAGGTTGTGTTCGCTGATGTGACAGCTTGAAGTAAGACTGGCTTTGCCACAGAAATAATACGATCTGAAATCGAGTATGGGAATATACTCTCCTGAGGGAATTATAATCGTGGATCTTACCCCAGTTTTGTAAACAATTAGTACATTTGTCAACAAGTTCAATTGGCATATAATTTATATATAATAAAATCCATCCATTCTTGTATATATATCTCCATGAGTTGGGCGTATGCATAGTTGTACAATCACCACCACAATGAAAATATAGGACGTTTTTATCACTCCAAAAACTTTACTGGGGCCCATTTGTGGTTGATCTCCTCCCTAATTCCTGACCCCAGGCCATCTCTAATCTGAGTTTTGTCACTATAGCTTGGCCTGTTGTGGAATTTTATATAAATACAATCATATTTATATTTTTAGAATCAACGTCTCAATTTCTACCAGAAGTCTTCTGCGGTTTTATTGTATATTTGTGTGTATATGTTTATACAAGTTAATAATATTTATCCAAGTGTATACACATGGCAAAAATGATCTGGGTAGTATACAACGGTTTAAAATGAAAAGACAAGTCTACCACCCACTCTCTCTCATTTCCAGTCCCTCTTCTCAGAGCCTACCGCATTTAACTGTCTCTGTTTTTAATGCTTCTGTAGGTTTTAATTAATATCCAAACCACTCTTTCTTGACAGCGTCTATTGACATTGTGCAGTGAAAGGTGATGATTTTGCTCCTTACATTACCTCCTCTACTCTGCCGTCTCCTCTCCCTTCCTCTCAGTAGTTGTTCGTTAGCTCACCATTTGAATTTCCTGTATGGTTACCTTGGAACCTTAAATGCTTACTTTTGATTTTATACCTTAAATTAAACTAGCACTTTGAAGAAGAAGAAAATAATGACCTTATCGTTCTTGGACTAAATAAATTATCACTTATGTAAAATAGCAACATAAACCATAAATTTCAGGGGTGGGTACTAGGCGTGACTAGTTAAGTCATTATGTGTGCTTGTGTGTGTGGTTAATTGATATGATTCACTTTTGTCTCGGTCGTATATACATATTACAAACAGCCAAATAGATATCAGATGTTAAAAACTTAATTTTGGGGGCGCCTGGGTGGCTGAGTCGGTTGTTGAGCGTCTGCCTTCGGCTCAGAGCGTGTTGTCAGAGTCCTGGGATCGAGCCCCAAATCGGGCTCCTTGCTCAGCGGGGAGTTGGCTTCTCCCTCTGCCTCTGCTGCTCCCCTTGCTTGTGCTCTCTCTCAAATAAATAAATAAAATATTTAAAAAACCTTAATTTTGTTAACAAAGAAAACTGAGAAGGAAATTGCAAGAGACTTGAAAAAGTGTCTTGTAAGTGTTTTGTTTCTTTGGTGTACACAGGTTCAGCAAAGCAAACTAAGAAGGAAGTTTTCTCTTTCTAGCAAGAATATGAAATGGAAAACTAAAGGCATATGAAAAAATTAGCTAACAATAAAGATTTTGTAACTAAGGACTTTTTATATTGGCAGCTAATTGAGTTAAAACATTCTTAGCCAAGTTATAAAAAAAACAGACCTTAAGAGTAATATTTATGAACACAAGCATATTTTCTTTGTACTTCTATAAACAATCATTTTTGAGATGTTAAAAGTGGATTCTGATTGTGGTTTCCCTCTAGTATGAGGAGCTACAGGTGCAGACAGGATGGGTCAGTATTTTGCCTTCTTGAAGTCTTCTTTGTAAGTTGTGACTTCATCATCTAACATCTGGCATCCAGTTTGTGGGTCAGACTTTCCCGTGGACTCTACAATGTGTCACTAAGCACAGAGTCTTTTCTGTGCTTAAGGATACTATAGACTGTCAAATACTCGATGACTTCACTTAAGTATAGAGAGACTTTTTAAAAATTTTAAGTATAATTAACATACAGTGTTATGTCAGTTTCAGGTGTACCACAGTTCTGTACATTTCTTGGTGCTCATCAAGAGAGGTATACTCTTACTCTCTTTTATCCATTTCACCATCCCCTTCTTACCTCCCCTCTGGCAACCACCAGTTTGTCCTCTGTATTTGAGTCTGGTTTGTGTGTGTGTGTGTGGGGGGGTGTCTCTTTTTTCCTTTGTTCGTTTGTTTTGTTTCTTAAATTTCACATGAGTGAAATTACATGGTATTTGTCTTTCTCTGACTTACTTATTTCACTGAGCATTTTACTCTCTGGATCCATCCATGTTGTTGCAAATGCAAGATTTCATTGTTTTCTTATGGCTGAGTAATGTTCTATTATTATATACATAACACCTTTTCTTTATCCATTTATCTATGGATGGATATTTGGGTTGCTTCCATATCTTGTCTCTTGTGACTAATGCTGCAGTAAACACAGGGGTACATATACCTTTTTGGAATTCGTGTTTTCGTTTTCTTTGGGTTAATACCCAGTAATGGAATTACTGGATCATATGGTAATTCTATTTTTAATTTTTTGAGGAACCTCCATACTGTTTCCACAGTGGCTACACCAAATTAATTCTCACCAACAGTGCACTAGGGTTCCTTCTTCTCCACATCCTTACCAACACTTATTATTTCTTGCATTTTTTTCTTTTAGCCATTCTAACTGGTGTAAGGTGGTATCTTATTGTGGTTTTAATTTGCATTTCCCTGATGATGAATGATGTTGAGCTTCATTTCATGTGTCTGTTGGCCTTCTGTATGTCTTCTTTGGAAAAATGTCTATTCAGGTCCTCTGCTCATTTTTAAATCAGATTATTTTTTTTTCAATGTGGAGTTGTGTAAGTTCTTTTTATATTTTGGATATTACCTCCTTAATGGATATTTCACTTGTAAGTATCTTCTCCCATTCAGTAGATTACCTTTTTGTTTCGTTAATGGTTTCCTTTGCTGTATAAAAGGTTTTTATTTTTGTGTCATCCCAATACTTTATTCTTGCTTTTGTTTTCCTTGCCTGAGGAGACATATTTAGAAAAAATATTTCTATGACTGATGTAAAAGAGATTACTGCCTATGTCTTCTTCTAGGAGTTTTATGGTTTCATGTCTCCCATTTAGATCTTTAATCCATTTTGAGTTTATTTTTGTGTACAGTGTTAGAAACCGGTCCAGTTTCACTCTTTTGCATGTAGCTGTTCAATTTTGCATGTAGCTGTCCAGCACCATTTGTTGAAGAGACTGTCTTTTCTCCGTTATGTATTCTTCCTCATTGTATATCCTTTGTCATAGATTAATTGATGGTATAGATGTGGGTTTATTTCTTGGCTCTCAGTTTTGTTCCATGGACCTATGTGTCTATTTTTGTGCCAATACCATATTGTTTTGATTACTACAGCTTTGTAGTGTATCTTGAAATCCGGGATTGTGAATACCTCCAGCTTTGTTCTTTCTCAAGATAGCTTTGGTTATTTAGAGTCTTTTTGGATTCCATACAATTTTAGGATTATTAGTTCTAGTTTTGTGAAAAATGTTGGCATTTTAGTAGGTATTGTATTAAATCTGTAGATTGCTTTGGATGGTATGGACATTTTAATAATATTGGTCCTTCCAATCCATGTCCATGGAATATCTTTCCATTGTGTCATCTTCTATGTCTTTCGTCAGTGTTTTCTAGTTTTTGGAGTACAGGTTTGTCACCTTGTTGGTTAAGTTTATTCCTTAAGGTATTTTATTATTTTTGGTGCAATTGTAGGTGGAATTGTTTTCTTAATTTCTCTCTCTGCTACTTTGTTACTATTGTATAAAAACTCAACTGATTTCTTTTTTTTAAATGATTTTATTTATTTATTTGAGAGAGGGAGGGCATGAGTGCACAAGCAGAGGGGAGGGGCAGAGGGAAAGGAAGAAACAGACTCCCCACTGAGTAGGAAGCCTTGACGTGGGGCTCGATCCCAGGACCCTGAGATCATTACATGAGCTGAAGGCAGACGCTTAACTGACTGAGCCACCCAGGTGCCCTCATATTTCTATATATTAATATTGTATCCTACAACTTACTGAATTCATTTATTCTGGTAGTTTCATGATGAAGTTTTCAGGGTTTCCTATGAATAGTATCATGTCATCTGTAAAAAGTGACAGTTTTACTTCTTCTTTACCAATTTGGATGCTTTTTTCCCCCTTATCTAATTGCTGTGGTTAGGACTTCCAGTACTATGTTGACTAAAAGTGGTGAGAGTGGACATCCTTGTCTTGTTCCTGATCTTAGAGCAAAAGCTCTGTTTTTCACCATTGAATATGATATTAGCTGTGGTTTTTTTTTATGGCCTTTATTATGCTAAGATGTTTCCTCTAAACCTATTTTGTTGAGAGTTTTTATCATAGATGTATGCTATGGTGATCATGACTTTTGTCCCTTTTCTTGTTAATATGATGTATCACATTGATTTGTGAATATTGAACCACCCTTGAAATAAATAAATAAATAAATAAATAAATTAAATCTCACTTGATCATGGTGAGTGACTTCTTTTAATGTGTGTTGGATTTGGTTTGCTAATATTTTGTTGAGGATTTTTGCATCTATATACAGCAGATATATTAGCTTGTAATTCTCTTTTTTGGTAGTGTCTTATCTGATTTTGGTATCAGTGTAATGCTGGCCTTGTAGAATGAATCTGGAAGCTTTCCTTCCTCTTCCTTTTTTTTTTTTTGAAACAGTTAGAGAACAGGTATTAACTCTTCTTTAAATGTTTGATAGTATTAACATGTGAAGCTATCTGGTCCTGGAATTTTTTTGGGAGTTGATTTCTGATTCGTTTTCATTGGTAGTGATCAGTCTGTTCAAATTTTCTATTTCTTCCTGATTCAGTTTTGGAGTATTATATATTTATAGGAATTTATCTATTTTGAAGAGATTTCATAATATAAGACCAGACCCCTCTTAGAAACCATGATCTCAAGAAATTTGTTTAGCCAAATCTAACAACAACAAAAACGTATGATCTTCATGAGGCCCAAACAACCATTTTATTTTCTTGGCGTGTTTGTGTAGGCAAGATGGCTAAATTGGGAAATCGCTGAAACAGTAATAGCTTCATAATTCATATCATGAACTCATTTGTTTTGTCACAGAACGCAACAGTTTCTGTAGTTCATAGAAAAGTGAGATCCAAAGCGTAGAAGAAACTCAAGTATTTTCCTTTAAAGTTGTCAAGGCTTTGATCTCTTCATTGACAACAGCTGCATCTTTAAAATATTAAGATGACAGTAGGAACATAGCATGAGAACTGGTGCTGAAATAGTTTTGAATGACCAGAACAAGAAGACATTATGTTTGCTGAGCTATTTGTTCAGGGGAAGGTGCTCACATGTTGTGCAAATAAAGCCTGAGGTAACCTTCCCACAGTGGTTACCATATTCCTATTTTATAACTTTCAATAATATTTATAAATTTGTATTTCTTGTTTCACTGACTTTCAGCAGTACCTCTTTATTCTCTACTTTCTGCCCTTTCTCCTCCTCTCCTACCCCACTTTTACTGTGAAGTTTTGTTATGATTGGAAATATACATTCTGAGATTAGTCATCTGTGCTTTATATATAGGTTGATTTTTGAAAGACAAAAACTGAAAGTAAGTTTCATTGCAGCATACAGGGGTATACTGTGGTTAGATTTCTTTCTCTGTAATTCCAATGCCACATTTTTGTCTTCAAGAAAAAGTTTTAAATAAATTATTTTTCCAATGTACCCACCACATTTGCCTGCATTTTAGTGGGTTTCGTATTTCTTTTGCATTTTCGCCTTCCTGGAGTTCTTATGGCCTTTCATTTTTCTCATTGAGAGACATAGAATGCCTTCTACTATGTCCCTTTCCACCCACTTTCCACCCTTATTCACTCTACTCTCTGCTTCTATGGATCACATCAGCAGGCTACCATGCCTGATGGCTTCTAGGTGGGTCCGCCCAATAAGGGAGACCAAGATGAACAGGAGTGGGGAGAATGAGGTCAGTGTATGCATTCTGCCGGAAACTTGATCTGTGAGGGTGCCTCATCTGGCTATGTTCTCCTGCTGAAGGTCAGTTTTCCTCTCAAGGTAGCATTTTTTTTAAAGATTTTTTTTTTAACTGTAAAAGGATTTTTATTTACTTGGGGAGGGGGCAGAGAGAGAGAGAGCATGAGTGGGGGCAAGGGCAGAGGGACAAGAAGACTCCCCACTGAGTGCAGAGCCCAAAGTGGGGCTCAATCTCAGGACCCTGAGATCACGACCTGAGCCAAAATCAAGAGTCGGCTGCTTAACTGACTGAGCCACCCAGACCACCCCTAAGTGGGCCCTAAGTAATTTAAATTATTTTAAAATAATGTCTACACCCAAAGTGGGGCTCAAAATCACAACCCTGAGATCAAGAGTCACATGCTCTATTGACTGAGCCAGCCAGATGCCCCTTAAGATAGCATTCTTGGACTCTCTGCCTTTTTGATTTGATTACCTACTCCTTTTGTCTCTTTGATCTTAGGGAGGGGGGACAGTCCCACTGCTGCTAGTCCCTCACTTTACTGCACACTCTTTCCCTCAGTTTTGTAAATAGAACCAAAATTATCATAATCTGAGGTTCCACTCGTTTCCTGTTGGCATCTTAACTGATGCGGTAGGGTCTCAGGAGGAAGCAGGATTCAGAGCCTGAGGTTTGTTCACTATTCTGATTTAACATGAAAGAACCAAGAAGGCTGACTGGGCTCTCCTTTTATACGGTTGGGGCAATCTTCACTTTCTGGTGATTAGGCAGGGAGCTCACTCCCATATACTGCTCTCATAACCACCTTCCTCCCAAAGCCAAAATTGTAATAGTTTTCATTCTGGGAACACCTGCTTATCCTTGTCAGCTGCTTCAGTTCTCCTCAGTTCAGTTTCTTTAAAGAGGAGCCCTCTATTTTTTAACATTTTTTTTCTTTATATTTTTTGTTTGGGCCTGCTGATGAACTTCTTGAGCTCTGTGCCCTGGGTTGGGAAAAGTAGAAAGGGGTTGTTTCATAACGACCTTCCTGCCCAAATCTTATCAGCATAAAATATCAGTTATTTTATTATGTTCACAGATTCTTTGGGTCAGGAATTCAGAAAGGCCAAAGCAGGGATGGCTCTTCTCCGTTCCACAATGTCTGGGGCCTCCACTGGGATCATGGGCGACTTGAACATCTGGGCCTACAATGGCTGGGATTGCAACAGCTGGGGCTGGAGGAGCCCCTTTTCAGATAACTCCTCGATTCATGTGGCTTATGCCTGGGCGGGGGTGGCCTAAGGAAGACTCACTTTTGGAGCCCTGAGCCACCACATCAGAAATCTACCTACCCCGTGGATGCTATTCTGGAGAGAGTACATGTCCCTGTTATGGTTGAAAGTTCCAACTAAGCCATGACCTCAGTTTACACTTCCTTTTCCATTATGGAAAAAGCAGGACTCGCTTACTTTGGAACAACCTATTTAAAAAACTAATGTTGTAAATTAGGCTTTCATGCTAAGTCACTAGCAATAGTTTATGATATTTTCCTGGTAAAAATACAAGTGTCAAAGGCATATCTGACTTTACCCAATACTGGTTTATCAAAGCAATGCAGACAGCTCTGATGCTGTGGAAGTGTTGTTTGAATACAGCAGGTTTAATGGGGTAGCCGGTCTTGGTTGTGTTCTACGCACCTATGCATGCTAGTGACTCATCAAAGAAAGGCTTTGTTCAATTTGGATTTCTTCATTATGGCACACAAAATACAGATAACTACAATCAGTAATGTTGTTGGCCAACCAAATTCAAACAGAGCTGCAGACCTGACACCCTACCATCTGAACAGACAGATGAAACCAGGACAGCATGCATAACTGGACATCAGCTTCCTGCTGCTCTACCTTGCCTCCGTAAATCGGGAGCTGTGTACTTCAAACGCAAGGATCTGTGAATTGTGAGAATGGTGAATTGTTGCATAGCCGAGTTATGCACCAGTGAATGCTATCATAATTTTCCATTTTTTTCTCATTTACCATTTAAATAGACTGGGCATGTCTACCAGACTAAAGGATGCGTGCAGCCTTAGTGAAGGAGGACTGTCCTATAGAGACTGAGATGAGATATAGTTGAGATCCAACAGGCTTTTTTTTTTCTTTCTTTCTCTGTTGTTAGTATGCTTTCACTTCTGGGAAACGGAATTTCTAAGCAGCCAATAGCCTTCCAGCAGCAGTCTTTTTTATTAGATTTGTAAATGAAGCTGGTCTTTATTACATGAGTCTTCTCTGCGATAATTTTAATCAAGGATAAGATACTCTGAACTAAGGATGGGTTTGAGTGGTGACTTTCCTGCCTGTAGGATTGTCACTTCCTTGAGGGCTGAGAGGAAAAGTTTCTCATCTTGAAAGACACACAGTACCCAGCGTCGTTTTGGCCATGTGGTAGACACTTAGAAATCTGTGTTACACAGAAGGGAAATAGGGCCTTCCCCCCCACCTGCTAGTTTGAACAAGATCTTTGTCTTCTGTGTCCTTTTGAATGGTGACAGAATTGGTGGCCTCTAGGGAGTGGGTGGAAACTGTTCATACATTTCAGTTGAAAATGGATTCTTCTGACAGTTTCTCTATGAAGAGCCATCTCCATGTGGAATTAGACCACTGTAGTTTTCAGTGAATGACTTTGCACCAGTAGTCAGTTGGCAGGCTCCTGTGTATATTCAGTGATATTTAGTGGAAAGTCTGTTTTTCAAAGGAGTATTAACCAACTTTTCTTTCTTCTAGTTTTGCTTCACTGGAGGAAGTATAGGTGGCCTTTTTAGCATGTACCGCCCAGTTCCATTTATGGAGGGACTAGTTACCTAATTTGTCAACTTCGTATTCAGTATTCGGGGCTTTCTCCAACCGCCCCCCCCCCCCGCCACCGCAACACATCTAGTTATTTACTTGCTTTTCTTTCCTGCATTTGTGTTTGGATGATACTAAATTTAGTGCTATGTTTTGATCAAAGTATTTACTAATATAGCTAGATGGCAATTGAAATGCCATTCATTTGCTACCTGTTTTAAATGATGATGAAGAAAAAAAACTAACTGAAGGATAGTTAAGGAGAATCCAGACAGTAACCTGTGAGGACCTATCCATTTTAATATTTTCTGTGGCTCAGAGGCTGCGATTTTGTCATTGTGAAGGAGTGATTATATGATATTAAAATGAAGGGCCTATGATTACTACTGAGTAAATTTGTATCTTTAAAAGAAGTAAAAAAAATAACCCATCTCACTATACCTTTACTTAATAACAATCTAGATTTTAAAGTGCCTCAGCACTTATGGGATATCAGGACCATGTAAGTAAGAGTGTACATTGAAAGTTTGTAATTAAGCCATCCCCCCCCACCCCGCAGGATACTGCAAGATGTTATCTCACTAGACATGGTGAAATGGAGTTGATAATAGGATTATCATTTTCCTTGACAGTAGATTATTACCTTTGTATTACATTTATTATGACAGATCTGGCAAACAGAACGCCATAACTGGCTTTGGTCATTGGACTGCTCATGGAAAAAAGTAGCTTTTTGGATGTCTTCAAACAGATGGAAACCATCAATGAGAGTCCCTTGAACTACTTTGTCCAGTGGACATGAATTTGGTTGAAGTAATTGATTACCTGTCAGAGGAAAGTAGCTATCTCAATTTTTTTTAATATATCACAAAGAGACAATTGTTTTTGTTTTTGTTTTTTTTAAATAGAGAGGGGGAGGTCAGTAGGTAGAGAGAGTCTTAAGTGTGCTACACACCCAGTGTGCAGTCTGACGTGGGGCTAGATCTCACAACCCTGAAATCATGACCTGATCTGAAATCAAGAGTCGAACACTTCACCAACCGAAACACCCAGGTGCCCCGACGGTTTTTTTTAATGAAGGAAAAGTAAATTGGTTTGGATTTTAAGGTTTATTCACAAAAACAATTTTTTCAGCTTTACTGAGGTAAAATTAACAGATGCAATTATATGAAAACAATTTGTTTTAATTTCAGGTATCAAAGTAGAAATCTATGTAACATAGGTCAGTTCTTAAGCTGAACTATAGACCTAAAGAAACAGAATATCTACTCTTTCTGAATTATTTTAGGAAAAAGAAGCCTATATTTTCCTCCCCAAAGGGGCGAGCTGAGCCTTCTGACACATTTACCATTGTCTTAGGTCTTTGAAGAGAGTCTTATACATAGCACTTAGGGGGCTTTGCCTAGAGAGTGCTCGTCTAGCCTTCTATCAGTGGTACTAATGAGGGTGCCAGTCACTTGTACATATCTTCACCCTTTATTGATTGATTGATTGATTGATGGATTTCCTTCACCTTCGTTTAAAAAACTCCTTTAAATATTGCTGCCTGAAAGCAAGGTCCCTGCCACAGAGCTGTTGGTGGAATGACAACTGGGAGTAGACCTGTGTGCCTTGTGTTTGTGTTACTGTTGGCAGGAAGACCTGGTCAGAGCCTAAGAGCATTTGAGATTCTCTAGAATGATTTGAGGCCTGTAGCCAGAATAAAGCTCTTGCTTGCTGCTGAACTTGTACACACAATGAGCGGTTTCCTGTCATTTAACAGGGCAGGAAAAGTAGTGCTCAGCTCCTGAGTTCTGGATGCACTTGGATTATAGGTCTCCTCCTTGATGAGAAATATGATAAGATGATAATATAAAACATGACTTTTGTTTTTGGTCAGTGATTGACTTACCGATCACAGAATGGTCTTTTTCTTTTCTTCTTGAAAACTTAATCTAATTTAATTTTAATTCCAGGATAGTTAACATATGGTTATATTAGTTTCAGGGTGGTCTTTGTTTACCAGCGAGTCCCTAGACTCTGGATGTGTGAGAAGTGGGGCTCACTATGAGGCTATTTCAGGTATGGTGTGAGGGCCATGAGGCTGCGTGTCCAATAGCAACATTCTACCAATTGGCCTGTGAGGGAGAATCACCAGACACCTAATTACTTGGTCAAACCATTTAAAGCAGGTTCATTTCATGCCTTTTAATCATGTATTGTTCTTTAAAGGAGGTGGTCCTCTTGGATGAACTTGGCTCGTTCCACAAGATGGTACACACAATTATTTAAATTGGTCATTTCCCCAGTTGAAATGGTCCTGGAGAATTTACCATCTTAACAGAGGTAGGAGTCCCAGAGCCTGGGCAACATAACCAGTTCCAGAGAAACAAACATGGGAAAGATATAAATGCCCTGATTGAAATCATAATCTGCATAGATGGTTGTTTTCTCCATAATGTGACATCATCAGTATTGTTCTTTACTTGGAACAGAAATGCAATGCGTGCTGATGAATTTTTAGTCCCTGTTTTCATCTGCACTCAGCACCACAAAGAATTTAAGAACATTTTTGTCATATTCAAAAAATGAACTTCTCCTCCCTTACCTATCACCACCTGACCTCCCTAAGCTCACCTCCTGCAGCCTTAGGCAACTACTAGTCTATTTTCTGTTTCTATAGATTGGTCTCTTCTAGACATTTTATATAAATGGAATCATATAATATATAGTCCTTTGTGATTGGCTTGTTTCACTTACCATAATGTTTTTAAGGCCCATCTATGTATGTATATAGCATGCATTAGTTCTTCATTCTTTTTTAAGACTGAATAATACTCCATTTTATGGATATACCACATTGTTTATCCCTTCATCAATTGATATATATTTGAGTTGCCTCCAGTTTTTGGCTATTAAAATAATGCCTTCTGTGAACCTTCATATGCAAGTTTTTGTATGGACACATATTTTCATTTCTCTTGGATATATACCCAGGAGTGGAGAGACGTCGTATTTTGCAGTGTTTTTTCCTTTCTCTCTGGAAGCTGGAGGGGATGCTTTCCTGGGTGATGCAGACTCAGGGTTGGAGAGAGAGAGCACTGAACAGGAGATAGGACTGTGGGTCAGAGTTCCAGGTCTGCCCCTTACTGGTCGTTTGTTAGGAAATTCACTCCATTTCCTCAGCTGTAGAATGAGGTCAATTTTTATCAGGAAATCTTTAAGGTCACTTCCAAGTTAAGAAATTTTCCTGAGTGACAATAAAAGGTTTTCAAAATATGAAGGAAAATATTTCCAGTGAGATCTAAATAACAAACCACACCTCACTAAAGTCCCTAGATGTTGTTTTCTTTGCTTCCTAGTTTGAAAACAACTTGGACTTTAATATTTATTTAGTTAGTTAAATGTTTGTGTGTTTTCCAATAAAAGTAAGTAAATGCTCCTTCAAAAACTGGATGAATATAGAACCAAAATTATTCAAATTTGTATTACAGATATCTACTTTAATATTTTGTTGTATTTCCTGTCAGTTTTTTTCCCCACTTTAGGTTTTTTTTTTATTTATTGAGGTGTAATCATACTCAGTTCAATTTTTTGTTGAGATCCTGTCTTGATTACCCTCAGACTCATCTTGATTTCACTTTGATGCTTTTTGTTCTGATTGAAGGACTTTTGAGAGTGGAAAGTATTTTGATATAAACGACTTTGGGAAAGCCACAATTTTGGAAGTGAAAAGGTGTTTCCAAAAGTGTGTTTCAGTTAGAGTAGTGAGTAGAAAGATTTGTACACAGTAGACAGACATGAGGCTGTATATGAGTTTGAAAATCAGTTTCATGCCACAGGGCAGCTCATCCATTTCCTCTTCCTGTATTTTGATTGATTTAGATGTCATCAAAATCACATGCTTATTTTTTTCACAATGTCATCTGTTCAAAACGTTTCTGATTGTATTTCAAATTAGCCAAGTTTTCCCAGAAAACATGCTCCCAGGATTCTTTCCTGTGTTGGAAGGAAGTTTGTTGAACTTGAGTTTCCTTTTGCCTATTTACTGGTTTTCATACTCAACAACTTGAGAATTTACATTGACCATTTCTGGTTCTTGAGAGACCACTCTGTACAGTAGAGGAGGCCCTTCTTCTCTGGGGGCCAGATAGTCTACTTTTTTTCTTGGACCTTTCCCAAGCTGAATCTTGAGGCTTCAGGGTCCCTTCCCTACTGGCACCAGGGCTTTCAGAGAGTTCCCCCATTTTTAAAAAACTTGTGCCATCTACCCAACTTACTCACAGTGGTCCTTTTGGTTATAGTAAATATTGTTTTGTATTTATTCAGTCAATATTACAGAGCACCTATTAAGTGCCAGGCACTGGCAGGCACTGGGATTAAAGAGATCCAAGTCACAGTTCTTGCTTTGATGAAATTCAGTACTGATTGCAGAATCCTTAAAAATCTGGCTGGAAAACATGGAGAAATAAAAGTGCTAGTTTTTGTCGTCGTTGTTGTTTAAAAAAAACAAACCTCTGTTTTGAATGAATGTAGAGATTTCCTACAGAAGATTTATACAGCTGTCAGGTTAATCCTTATAAAACACAGCTTTCATTATCTCATGGTTCCAGCTCAAGAAAACATAATAAATCACTATTACCTATAGATTAAAATGTATTTGATTTCCTAATAATTCCTGCATCACTTCAAAATTAGATAAATGAATTGAGCCAAGCTTAGAGCGATTCCTTTTGTCCTCTAGGGCTTTCCCCAATAGACCATGTATGGAAGAATATCCAATCAAATGAGTAACAAAGGACATTTTATTAATCTGGGCACACCTCGCTCCTCGAGGATGTGGGGCAATGTGACCTACGCTTGACATTGAATCTGGGTACTCAGGGCCTGCAAATAAAGAGTGAGGCACATCCAAGTTTGTTACTGAAAATAGCTCCAAGTACATAAGTCCTTTACTTCTAAGAACTCATGCAGTTCTCACGATAACTCCTTGAGGTAGCCATGACAATTTACCCATGTTTTTCGATGAGAAAGCTGAAGCACATAGAAATTAGGCAACTTGTGCAAGGATATGTAAGTTCGTAAGGGACATCGATGTGACCTGGACCCAGGGAAGCTGGCATTAGGACCAGCAAAGGCCACTGTTAAGATCCGCTACGTCTCCGTGATGATGCCTAGCCTTGCTCCCTTAATTGCAGGTACAACACAGGTGGAAGTGTGACCTCTTGTTGCTCTTCAAAGCAGTAGCCCCACCCACAGAGGAAGCCAGCCCCCTGAATGTCAGATGCTGAATGAGCAGGTCACATGGGCCTCGCTCATTTGGGAGGGCGTGACTAGGGGATGGAGGCAGCAAGAGTGTCCACATCCCTTGGCAGAGGCAATAATGGAGAGGTTCTAAAAGGCCTCAAGCTTCCCCAGTGCCATCCAGCAAGAGACCTCTGCCTCATACTTGCCAGTCTGTTCCCACTTAATGTTTTCATACTCTGGACCATCCTTCTTATCTGGGACTTAGAGCCTTTGGGAGAGACTCAGATGTCTTTTGATCTGTTTGTGCAATGAACTTCATCTATGGTAAACACTCTCTAATAGGACAAAATCTAATAGGCACGGTCTGATATACAGGACCAACTATCTCAAATGTATATTAATCTGAAAAAATGAACAATGATGTTTTCTATTTTCATACAGCTTGTTTTAGCACTTTGACACATCTTGCCCTGCTATTTAATCTTATATTGTTATTTAATTGCTTTGCAAGTGCCTGATTTAGCTCTTTAGCTAAATTGCAATGTCCTTAAGACCAGAATGTGATATATATTAAATATATATTGCATACCAGCAAGGTGGTTGATAAATATCTAATGGATTTCTTCCTTCCTCCTTCTTTCTCTTTTTCCCTCCTTCCCTCCTTTCCTTTTGTAGCACCTCTTATCTCTTAGGCCATTGATGTAAAGATTAGAAATGAGGATAGAAATGGTTAGGGCAGCAGATAGGAGCATTATACAATTCAAGGACAGAAGAGAACGTGTAGACTTGATAATTTTTGGAAGTTTATTTTATTGTCTATCCAGGGTCCAGCCCATCTGTTTCTTCCTTCTCATGTGGTCCATCCTTCGGTGGGTCTGCTCAGCAGAGTAGACCTCTGAGGCAGAGTCCTGAGTTTTGGACTCATGCAGCCTGGTTAGCTTTGCCACATACAAAGCTTTCATGACAGAGAACAGGAAACAAAGTGTGGGTGGATGAGTGTGAATCCATTACTACTCCTGGGCCTAGAGCTTAGGGCACAGAGTAGGGGAGACCATTATGCCTCTATGAGCCTATTTCCTCGTCTGTAAAATGGGACTAAATTGTGGGTCATTGTGAGCATTCAATGAGAAAATGCAGAAGGTTCTTAGCATGATGCCTGGCATATGTTAAGCACTGAATAGATGTTAGTTATTATTATACCCAGCCGTGGCAGCACAAACATTCTCATATGCTGCCCAGGTTAAAGAAGCTCGCCTGTGAGTGTAAGCTACTAGAGGGCTGGAACTACTCAATTGCTTGTAATTTCTAGTGAGATTCCACATATGGAGCCACTCTGTTGCTGAAATGGTGGTGTGAGTATTGTTCGGTAGCTGACTGTCAGGTCTGTCATACACAGCCTCACATCAACCGTGGCAAACAAGTGGAGCAAAGATCCCTAAAGAAAATGTAAAAAAAAAAAAGGTTTCAAGAAAACAAACTATCCATATCTTTTGCTCATTCTTGAGAATCTCAACCAACTGACAAACTCAAAATTAAAATAAAAATTGTTATGTACCAAGATGTTATGAGGAATAATTGAAAACCTAAGTGTTTCAAAAATAGGCAGCTACATTAAGATAAACTGTAGTATAGCCTTTCTAATTAACGTCATACAGGCTTTATAAAAGTTTAGCACATTTTAAGTAACATGGAAAAATATTTTGGCTATCGTGTGACGTGGAAAACACTGGAATAACGTTGCACAATGCAGCATGAGCTCAACTATATGAGATGGTTTTAGAAAATAGGCTGGATTGAAGTACATTGAAATTTAACAGTGGTTATTTTTGAATGATTTTGGAGTTATGGATAAATTTTCCCCTCTAACTTTACTTCTCTATACTTTCAATATTTACATGATATATGTGTATTATTTTCGTGGATAAGAAAAAAATAAACTTTTTAATAAGGGGTAAGTAAACGTACGTAGGTGATAGACAAGAGCTGTGGTATTTGGCTTGCATTTTCATGATGAAAACTGGATTGTTTGTTATATATTCCTCGAAGAGAAATAAAACTTAGCATAAGCTAAATTAAAGACATGGTACTTTGGAGAATTTGAGAGAGGTTTAGTTGTTTTTTGAGGACTTTAGAGAAGCTGCAGAAATATGAAGCTCTAGCTAACATGCGTGAGCATGTGTCAGTTTTCTTTTCCAGCACTGAAGTTTGGTATTCTCAGCCATCTGATTATTGGAGGTTTGGGATTGTCATTTTCTTCTAAATGTCTGACAGCTATAAACTCTCAGCTATCAGCAGATGAAGTGAAAATGTACTTTTGATATTAAAAATCTTTCTAGGGAAAGAGGCCCAGCAAAACCATCATTCATAGTTCACATTCAGGCAACACTATAAGCTCCCTTTCTAATCCTGCTCCTATGGTATTTAATAGTCAGGCATGTTCACCAGATGTTCCTCAACGCCTTTTATTTACATAAATGTTTCCAGCAATTCACTGTGGTTTTCTACCTATAAATAAATACATACCAAATAGCCTTCTTTTTTATGACTGTGCTTCAGTGTATTTATTTTAAAGCAGGAAAATATCTAATAGGCCCTGAGTATTTTTATGTCTTTTCCACACATAGAACTATATGTCTTTAAAATGTATATTCTCATATGGCTAATTTGGAAAATGCATAAAATGTATAAATAAGAAGATAAGGGTGCCTGGCTGGCTTGGTCAGTGGAGCATGTGACTCTTGTTCTCAGGGTTGTGAGTTTGAGCCCCACATGGGGTGTAGAGCTTACTTTAAAAAAAGATACTTACTCAGGGGTAACTACTGTTAACATTTTGGTATGTTTTCTTCCCCTTATTTTAATAATGCTTTTTCATAAATGTTACCAGTTCTGTATTTATTCTCTAGCTTGCCTTTTATTGCCTGTCTTATTCATGTTGGTACATAAAGAACTCATCCTTTTAAACTACGTATGCATGGTATACTGTAGTTTACTTAGCTATCCTTTTATTGATAGACATACAGATTATTGCTTTTTTTGCTATTAAACAATATTGCAATGGACATACTTCTGTGTGCTCTCTGAGCACATGAGTGTTTTTCAAGGAAGTAGAATTACTCGATGGGGTGTGCTTTTACGTTTTCTAATTACTATGTGTTTTCAGTATATGGCTTTGTCCTTTTACAGACATACACATATATAAATGGATGTTACATATATTTATTTTTCTTTTGAAGTAAAGGACTAATTGCTTTACTCTTTTGCTCTTAATATCACTTTTTTGACTTATTAACATAATATTGATCTCTTTCCATGTCATATGTTCAAAAGTAGTCTAGTGTTATAGGTGGTCTAAACTTTTGCAGGAGATCCACAGATACCTGGAGATACGACTATAAACTTGCCTTCTAGCAACCTAACTTTTTTTTTTTAAGAGAGAGAGAGAGAGAGTGGGGTGGAGAGGCAGAGGGAGAGAGAGAATCCCAAGCAGGTTCACTGCCCAAGCGCAGAGCCCGACCTGGGGCTTGATCTCGTCACTCAGAGATCATGACCCGAGCCAAAACCAAGAGTCAGATGCTTAACCGAATGAGCCACCCTGGTGCCCCTAGCAACCTAACCTTTAAAAAACTTTAATTTTGTTATTATTTTAAATTTTAGTAAAATTGCAAGAGTAGTACAAAGAACTCCTTATATGCCCTTTACCCAGATTCACTAGTTGTGAACATTTTGCCCCATTTACTTTCTCTCTCTCTTTCTGTATGTATGAACTCATAATTGTTCTCTACTGGAGGGTTAGTTTGATAAAAGCTACCCTGCCAATACTAAAGCCAGAAAATCATTCAAGATTTTAATAGATATTGTCAAACTAAGTCATCTCTTCTAAGTCAGTTTTTATCAATGTTTCTCACCAATATTGTATCGATGTTTCAGTATCTTCTATGTTCAATAATACTTACATTGTAAAGTTGTTTTCATACAACTACCTGATGGCTGAAAATGTTATTTCAATATTTTAATTGGCATTTCCCTAAAGTTTAGTGAGGTTGGGAATATTTTCATTCCATTGGAAGGTTTTTATTCTTTTTTTTTAAAGATTATTTATTTATTTATTTGAGAGAGAGAGAGCACGGAGTGGGTGAGAACATGAGTGGGAGGGGGCAGAGGAAGAGGGAGAAGCAGGCTCCCTGATACAGGGCTAGATCCCAGGACCCTGGGATCATGATCTGAGCCAAAGGCAGATGCTTAACCAAAACTGAGCCACCCAGGCACCTCTGGAAGTCTTTATTTTCTAATTTGTAATTTGCATACTTATAGTTTTACCTATTTTCCTATGGGTTGTTTTTCTTATTGATTAAGCATATAAATTATAATTAATTGTCAGCTATTTGTATCACAAATAACTTCTTACAGTCCATCTTCATCTTTGCTCATGTATCTTTTATCATACAAAAGTGTTAAATTTTTATGTAAACTTTATCTATCCTTTATCTCTCTTGCTTTTTTATGTCAGTGCTTCTTCTAGGTACAGGTATTAATGTCTTTTTTTTTAAGATTTTATTTATTTGAGAGAGAGAATGAGAGAGAGAGAGAGAG